>NW_008613165.1:2043-11322 GCF_000691845.1 Merops nubicus | reverse complement strand
TTTCTGCAGCAGCTCCAGTCTGAATTAATTTCTCTCAGGGACAGAAAGAAATGTCCCCACAGTACTTCAGGTCTCACAGGTGCCGTCTATCCAGGCACTAACGCTCTCCCATGTCTGACAGGAATCCTGCTGTGGATGTACTTTAACAATTACTTTGTCCCCTTCCTGACACATGGACAGCCCAAAGTCTTCCTAAAACGTTAGCTTAGTTAGCTTTCTCTTTCATTTCCATGTTTATGTCAAAAACCCTATTAGTATCCAATTCTGTGACCTTTTCTTGCTGTTTCTGTTACACTATCCACAGAGCCACACCCCTACTCCTCCTGTTGCAGCTCCCCAAACTTTCCCTGACTGACAATGGCTCTAAATTGCATTATACACAAAATTCATCAGTAAATTCTTACTTAGAAAAACCCCAGGCTGCCCAAAAAGCCTCCCAACATGGACCGTGGCTTGGCAGCAGCAGGGAGGGCAGGAGGAGGCTCCACGGCCGGTAAGCCAGCCAGACTTGGATGACAAATCTGGGACAGAGGGTGGCTCTTCAGGCTTGGGGCTACAGGAATAGTGCTAACACCACAGGAGAATGCTGACTTCAAAGAATGAACCCAGCACAAGTGTTCTCATATGCTGTCGCTTGGCATCGAGAAAGGGATCAAAAGAGCTGCGGGGGGTGGGGAAAAGCCTTACAGAAAGTTAGGCAGGCGTTCAGAAGGGGAGGGGCAGCAAGGATTTCACACTCACTGCGAGTCAAGTTACAGAAAACTGTCACATTTACTAGAGGTTTCCTGGACCCAGGTTTACTGGACAGGCAGCTGCTCTCTGTGACACTGGTATTGAAGAGCTGGCCATTTTACTAAGCAGGCTATTCACCTAAAACATACTGTTAAGGAACGAGCTCTCTAAGGACTATGTTAATATCACTGTAAGCTAGTGCAGAAAGCATTTGTGGCAAAAATGGTGGCTTAAGAGACAAGAAGAGTATAAGAACACATTTCCTCTCCCTTGCTTTGTAACTTCTTTATCTGCACAGAACAAACAGAAATGATGGAAAGACAGTGGTTTCCACAGGAGAATAGAAGCTTCACTGATGGGCTGCAATGGCAACAACAAGAAATAGCAAGGCCAGAAAGAGGCAGTGGGAACAGTTAGCAGACATCCCTGCAGACTGAAATGAAGCAATTTTGTCCTTTAACATAGACCACAAAGCATCAGCCTTGGGATACAAACCCAAAGAGAGGCAAACAAACTCAGCTATAGAATCATAGAATCGATCCCTGCAGACTGAAATGAAGCAATTTCGTCCTTTCACATAGACCACAAAAGCATCAGCCTTGGGATACAAATCCAAAGAAAGGCAAACAAACTCAGCTATAGAATCAGAATCATTATGGCTGGAAAAGACCTCTAAGATCATCAAGTCCAACCTTTGACCCAACACTACCATGACCAATAAAACCATGTTCTGAAGTGCCACATCTTCACCTCCAGAGATCGTGACTCCACCACCTCCCTGAGCAGCCTGTTCCAATGCCTCAATACTCTCTCAGTAAAGAAACTATTCCTAGCATCCAATCTAAACCTCCCCTGGTGCAATTTAAACCCATTTCCTCTCATCCTATTGCCTATTACTTGTGAGAAGAGATCAGTGCCCATCACACTCCAACCTCCTTTCAGGTAGCTGTGTAGAGCAATAAGGCCTCCCCTCAGCCTCCTCTTCTCCAGACTAAACAATGCCATATATACTTGCATACTGTACTTGCAGGTGTGCTTTGCAATACAGTGTTTTACACAGATCTCCAGTCTTCCAAGTTTTATAATTCCCAATTGACTAAGTTAAAAATTGAAGCTTCATCTTACATGGTGTCAGTTTTCTAGCATCAAATATTTCATGTATACATGTGCTCCTCATGCAATTTTAACATGACAATGCCAACACTGAATTCCCTGTTTAAATATACGTAGACTCCATCCCAAAACAGAAGGATTATAAATTAAGCTTGTTAAAGACACCATCAATCTCCCACCACCAGAGGGCCCATTTAATTAAAGCATTTCCAAAGCCTGGCAAGGCAGTTCAGAAAAAATATCTTCTTCTACAGGACTTTCCAAATTCACAGCTATCAAAAGTAGTTCCACAGGGACTAGGCAGGTCCTACAGTCTCATCTGGACGCTCCCATACTGTACTCTGCTAGCTTCAACTTCCACACCAGGAGTGGAAACCCAGAGGCCAGAATGACCAAATCAGAAGAAAAAGGGTGAGCAATTACACAGTTCCACCAAGCAGCGAAGTGGATGTGCTCACAGCAAACTACAAAAACCTCAGTGCAAATATCCTTTTCACCTACACAAAATTTACAATGTGAGATTTAAGAGGCAGCTTGATTCTGACCATCTTACTCATGCTTGATTCCTGTCCACCTTACTCCCTTGAAAGCTGACTTTTTGGATTTAGGTTGTAGGCTATTAGGGTTAACAATATATATCAGAGCTTTAGTTAAAACTGTGAAAGGTATCTCTACTTTTGGTGGTGGTGTTTATTTTCCTTACCCAAAACCTTAAGCATAATAGTGGTACAGTAGAATCTTTACCTTAAAAAAAGGTCTGTGTGTTAAGAGCCTTTCAACTGCACCTTGAAACTGTTTTAGAAGGGCAAAGAGAAGACAAGCTCATGCAAAATTAAATCTCGCCCATTAAACTGCAGTAAAATCAGGTGCCTAAAAGTCTGACACAAGAGACAAGCACATAAAGCAGTTAAATGAAAGCCTCAATATAGGTGATCCACTTTATGTACCCAGTGCTCAAACATGTAAGACAGCCTCCAGCAATGCTGACACTAGAGGTCAGTGTAAGATTACTGCAGAAGACCTCCAGAAGAAAGCTACAGCGAGCCTAAGTATTGATGAATAACAAAGTCTGATTCTTGTCTATATAAAGCAGTATTTAAAGATCATGAAATGTGTAAAATCTTGCAAATGCCTCATCAATCAATGGCATTTTAAGAAAAATAAAGTTACCATCGAGCAATGTGCTACATAACAAAATAAACTTGAAGTAAAGCAAGGTAAGATAAAAGAATCTGAAGCAGGGCAAAATAAAGAGTTAGACACCATGTCAAAAATTTTCATAAAGGTCTGAGTAGGATCCATTTTGCATGTGTTTTTATTTAATGACACTGAAGGATACTCTAATAATAAAACAAATTTTAAAGGGAGGGGGATTCAATGCTTGGTTAAGTACCTGTATGCTTCAATTCAAACAAGGAAACCAGCTAAGAATACAGTCATGAAAGTTCAGCACATGAAGTACTGCTGATACCGAATGATTCTTCAGGTACCAGAGGAGTTACTGCTGAACAAAGCTGTCCAAAGAGGTGAACACATCACAAACATTTATCCTTCCCTGAGATAAAGTAGGTGGGATAGTTTCCAACATTTTGCTCACGTGTGAACTCTGGAAACAAGACCAGGACAGTAAGAATGCCAAAATTACTCACGGGACAAGTGAAGAGAACAGGAGGTGCACTTCTCAGTGGCTAAGACACCATTCTTTACATTTAATCATATCTAAAACATTTAAAGGTCAGGGCAATTACTGTATCCCAAAGGCAACTAGATTCAAGAAATGTTGACATAATAAAATAAAATTTAGCTATCTGCTCTGCAGTGCAAGTTTTGAAGGTTCAAATTCTGAATATCTCAGGAATATTCTACAATAAAATCATTATTTTGTGATTTAAAACTTACCATGATTGACAGCTAAGACTTTCCGACTGTTCATCTTGACAAAGTTTCCAAGTGGGAGCTGTGCATGACTAACTCCCTGCTCTACAGCTTTCTTGTAAGTAATTCCCTGTGGGAAAGACACCAAAGCAACTGCACTGAGAATCACCAGAATCAGCCCATACAGATTACTGCAAGTGTCATTCTCCGGCAAGAGTTTTGCCAGTGCTGCCAGGATCCTGCTTTAGAAAGCGTTTACAAAAAGGAAATTAACTTGGTGAGACAGTACCTGCCTCAAGGGCTACCTTTGGAAAACTTACTACTTTGAACGCCTGTCACGCTGAGATATATGGCAAAAAGGACTGCAGATAAACCTTGTCCACACAGCTGCAGCTCCAGCACGTGTCAGCCATAGCCTGTTTTAAAGGCGAGTTTATACTTCAGCACTAAGTTGCCCAGGTTTCAGTAACTGCGAACTTTTTCAGAAGAGTAAAGGATAAAGAAATTTAGTTTGCTTTTTTAAACTTGGCAAATCCTGTGCTTAAGATGGGGAAAAAAAAAAAAACAACAAACCTTTTAAAACTGTGTAAACACTTTATACCATAATGACTATATAACGGATTTGCTTTAGGCTCCTCCTCGGCTTTGACTGTGGACTTATCGCTGAAGTATCATTTGGTAAGGCTTAAGATCCATCCCTTTTTTTAGCATCATATTGAAATATTAGACATGCCCCCAGAAATTAGGAGTGTCTTTGAAGAAAAGCAGTAACAGTGCTTTAATTTCCCAGCTGCATTCTCTATGACATTCCAGGTCCACACAGCACGATCCCACGTACAGGTATGGAACGAGATCCCTGAGGCACGTGTGTTACTTGGCCAAGTAAATTTATTAAAAAAGGACATCCGAGATCCAAGTGCTGCTCTTCATCCATATTTGGGCATGTGCCCATACAAGCGTGTGCACACACACACAAGTGTGTGAACAGAAACAAAACCCTTCTGTCTGAACATACGGCCCTCAGTAAGCTGAGCAGTGTTAGTAATTCCATTCCTATATTTAAATTCAAAATATAAAATCCTAAAAAGCCCAGCATGTCTACACTTTGGAACACATGCTACTGCAACCACTGCAATTTATTTTTTTTTTTTACCATTTCCTGAAAATTTTAAAGTAAGTCTTTTTTGAAGTTCTCTTGTTATTTGTTAGTTTACACACATCCAGCATTAATGTCAAATAAGCTGCCCCGCCCAAATATGCTGTAAAGAAATGGAATGAACCTGAAGTTTACCTTGTGGTGATTGTGATCCACCAGTCCTCCAATCACATAGGCCTTCTTCTCATCAAGCTCACTGAGAATGTCCGGGGAATCTGAGGTAAGATACACCAGGTCTTCCTTCTTTATTAGCTCACTGTAGTGCTCTGTTCTGATTTGGATATCCTCCAAAAAAGGTAGTTAAAAGAAGTTACATTCAACTGTCAAATTGCTGGGCAAGCTCTACAGACCCAAGATAGAAACAGCAAAACCAAATCCAATAGTATGCAGTCATTTCACATCCCTCATTCACATTTAGGTAGGTAACAGAGTGCTGACTTCTGCATAAATAATATGCACTCCCTACAGCACTGACTTGTAAAAACCATCAGGAAATTTTCTGAAACCCCAAAAGAACTTTACTAATCCTTAAGTGCTTTTGACTTTCTTCAAATGATACCATATTTCTCCTAGGAATCCAGATAATTTTCAAGCCCACCTTTCTAAAAAAAGTGAAAACAGAATCAAATGCTTACTTCCCACCATTTGTTTGATTAGACAGGTTGCCAAGCAGCTACTGCATGAGACAGGCTGAAAGCAGAACTGTTTTTACTTATGCAAAGCATTCTTCATTTGAAGCTGTTGGAATACAGGTTTCACAGGGAGACACAAGGAAAACCAACATGAGTTTAACCACAAGACAAGCTACTTCTCTAAGGAACACTTCAGTGTTGAGAGGCAACACAATGGAAATGAAGGTGCACATAAGAATCGTATCACAACTTCAAAGTCTTATTTTTCTCCAAGAAAAAAAAAAAAAAAAGAGTACTGTCAAGACTACCTAAAAAAGACTGTCAGAACTGCCTTTATCAAGTAGTCTTGCTTGGTCTACCAGAGAATGGAATCTGTTCAGTAAAAACAGGTGAAAACAGATGTGTGTGGAGATTTCCAAACAAAAATCAAATCTAGATTTATAACAAGCAGTCTTTGGCTTATTTAAGTTAAATTAATTAAAAGCACAAAGAACCACATTATTTCTAATATGCTACTTCTCTAATGTCTTAGAAGAACCCCTGTAGGAAAAGCACAGGTCCTTCACAACTAAGAACCTAGTTAGCAACTATAATAAAGACTTCTTTTCCTCTTTTTACAGAAATAGTCAAGTATTCACCTTCCAGTTCACCCATCCTTTGTCATTTTCATTCATGTTGCTCTTCAACTGTCCCCCATGGCTGGTCAAGTAAAACTTCAAAGAGAAGAAACAAGACATACAAAATACTGAAATGTTAACATGCCAGTCTGTTTCTTCTCTGTACAAGACTTTTTCTGCCCTTAACTATTAGGTAAAAGTTAACTGGTTTTTAGCTGAAAGTGGTACTAAGACCATATTCATACAGTTAGTGACACATCAAAAAGACAAATACATGCTTACAGTCACTTTTTTTTTTTAAAACATGTCACAGATCAGACTGAGTATCAATAGCACCTTAATGGCCTGCCAGTATCTGGCACTCTTCATCTGCACGCACATACTTTTTCAACATACTTTTTTAACGTGTGGGTTTTAAATTAATGTATTGCAACAGAAGTAATTTTCTTATTAAAAAGAGGCAGCTTAAATGTATTTTTTCTACTACATTTCCCACTGCTCAGGACGCAGCTGCCTGCCTCACGTGCCTTACACCTGGCAATGCAGGCAGTGTTCCCTCTGTTCAAACCTACCTGCACAGGATGAAACGCTTTGCGGTTTTCTGCATAACATCTCTGAATCTGCTTGTGGAGCTTCTTAACGTCCTGTATACAACACAATTTGGTTTTACACAGTCCTTCAGACAGACCACCATAAAATGCTTTACCGTGAGCTATTCACAAGATAAAGAGAGAAAAAGGAAGTGTTTAACTGGCAAAAGTGACTGCTGAGAGAGTGTGGATATCAGACACCAAGAGGGAAAACAGCCACTGTGGAGGGATTATGCTGACAAGGGAGCACAGACATCTTCCACAGAAGTGTAGTTACACACCTCTGCACATGTGTTTGATTTGCACTCTTCTAGGAGACAAGCAAAACAAAAATCACCAGGATTTAATTATATGCAATAACATACTCAAAATTAATCTGAATAATTGAGCAGATTTATCACTGTGACAATACTCAGTCCTTCACCCACAGGATATCCTTTAGAATATACAGTTTCTATTTAAGAAAACTAAACATGCTTAACAAACTTGAACTCCAGAACAATTAAAATAATTTAGTGGCTAGCTTTGGCACTTTGACTTGGCAATTTGGACAAAAGTTAACAAGTACTAGTTAAAATAAATCAGACTTAATTTTTAGTCAATTATATTTTTTGTAAGGTATGTTACATAGTTTTATTCTCAGCACCCCAAAAGCAGTTTTGTAAAAGCAACAGATTCCCATTTTAAAAGGAAACATCATGATACTGCTTTGATTCATGTAGTACTTTGAGAATGTTTTGATACCTCCAAAGGATTTCAAGTAAACTAGACTTTATTACTAGAGTATTGCAAGAGAAAGCAGCTAATTAACTCTACTGCTGAAGGCCACAGCCGCCTTCACCAAGAATGTTCCACCCTTCCCAAACCCCTGCAGAAGTGCTCCTCTGTTGTACCAGGCCTAGCAGGGGTTCTGCCTGACCAAGGAAGGAAACGTGTTCTACCAAAGACACAGCTCAGCAGGACTGACTGGTCAGCATCCCCACAACTATCAAGGGGGTCCTCTGGGGCACTGCTTAGAGCTCCTAAGGAAACCAAGTTCCAAAAGGCCAACTGGAGCTTCCCCAAAATGTTGTGGCGAGCAGCAGCAGCTTCCATTAGTGCTAAACGTGCTCTGCACCACATGGCACAAGCAGGCACACAAGGGTTTCACACCAGCTTGAATTCAAGCAGCCGTGCAGGCAGCGCAGTCCCTGGCAGCAGCAGGAGGGCTCAGCTCATGGAGAGGGGAGAGCTCTGCCTCAGAAACCAAAGGCTGCACTCTCACAGCTGGGGGCCTGCAGCTGAACGACTTCCTCATCACGACTAGGGTTAAAGCTGTTTGATCTCAAAACACCACACCAAGCATCTTGACCAGGGGCTGGGAATCGTGCTGACATTTCTCAGATTCACCTACCGCACAATCATCTCACCCAGACTTTCATCCATTCTAAGATTTTGGAGATGGGCTGAATAGTGTCTTATTGTCCCAACTACCTCTCACCTGACAGACAGAAAAAGCTCAGTATCCTCAAAATGCTCAAAATTCTCATTTCCACAGACACTTACTAATAAGGCTGTGACTCTCAGGTCCACTTTGAAAGAGAAAGAAACTTGATGTGGTGTTTGCAGCCCCTCTAGTGAAACCATTTTGAGGCAGAACTGCATCTAACTTCATGGTGAACAAGTGGTACAAACTGTTTCTACATTTCTGGTTTTGGAATCAGACCAACTTACCACATCTCCACGAAGGCAAACTAAATCCTTGGCAAGCTTATATAAAGGTACATTCCAAAGCCTAAAAAAAATCCAGTAACTGACGTAAGCAGATCTGGGAGTCACCACAATGTGAAACATGCTAACTGTCCTTTGCAAGCTGGTCTCTGGTTTTTGTGCTCTGACATCACATCATCACTGTCAGTGGAGAACTTTTCAACGTTTGTATGTGATGGCCAAGTTCCTTTTACCTTTAGCACCATCAGGTCATCAAAGCTGCAGTCCACAATGAGTCGAAGTGTGCTGGGAACAACGTCCCTCCGCACGCGCTTCCTGTCCTGCCCGTCGCTGTCAGAGCTCAGTTTGGACTGGCGCTCGAGCTTTCTCTTCTGCCGCTTCTCTTTTCGTTTCTGCCTAAATAAACAAACAAGCAAGCCTGCAAAAAGTGCCACCCAATCTGCTTATGTACATGTTGTTATGCACATAAATGCACACTTCAGTGATCGAGCTGGTTGTCCCATGACTGTGGTAGTTCAGACTTGTCCCGTCGCTTTCCCTTGGGCCAGACTGATGCCAGCATGAAACACACCCTGTCTATGAGAAGTTCTGTATATACTGACAGATGTCAGACACAAATACATCAACAGTGAGAGTCTCATGGATTTAAGGGTGCTCCAAATCACGTCTCAGAACAGACACAACCAACAAGACTGCCAAAACTGAAGTCTCAGAATCAGAATGTGGAAAGCAATTTACGTCCTGTTTTAGTGAATAGTTTTTCAAAAGGCTTCTGAGGCAACTGTGTCTTCCCCCTGTTCCCCTGCTGGGAGATGAGATTCCTGAGACAGTAACTTTAACAGCCTCTCTCAGGA
>NW_008613165.1:0-2012 GCF_000691845.1 Merops nubicus | reverse complement strand
AGGACAAGGATAAACCACAATCAGCTCATTTGCAGATACACTTTCTCTCAACAGAATAAAAGAGAAGCTCATCATCTTAACTCAGTGCAACTTATAGCACATCATTTCATGTGTCGAAATAAATTACTTTTATTCATTGTTTTTGTAAGATTCACCAAGTCTGACAGCACTAGGAAAAGAGGCTGCAGCACACTGAGAAAGGAACAAGGCCACACATTCTTTCTCACTTCTGATAAACCAAAACTACACGAGGTTGAATCATTCCTGATCTTCTTCAAGTGGAGGAACACTTTTAGTATGAGGAGAGGATGCTTACCTTTATAGCTTCTTCATATGCAGATGGAGTAGCCTGCGACTACTGCTTTAAACCTGGCACGGGAGAAAACTGATTCAACAGCCTTGGTTTCCTAAATTAATCTACATGCAAATTCTGCTGGCACATCATCATTATTATTAGCAGTAAATACCACACATGATCCCAGAAAAGCTATTCTGCAAGCCATACCTTCGCAGATCTTTCTGTTCTTCCCACTGTTTCTGCTTCAGCAGCTTCTTCCTTTGCCTCTTGGACATTGGCTCAAGGCATTCTCCCTTGCCTGAGCCTGCATCCTGTCTCTCCACTGGACTGTCACTTGACTTCACCTTTCCTTCCACATCAGGAACTTCAGGGGACATGGTACCTTCTGTTGGCGCCTCCAGACCTTCTGTCGGCGTTTCTGTTGACATTAGCTTTTGGCCACGTTTACTGACTTGTTTCCCAAAATGTAATAAATATTTCATTAAAAGTAAGCTTTTCCCTCACTTGTTCTGTAAAAAGCAATAGTATGATTGTTATTAATGAGAAGCTCAGTTAGAACAAGTATCTACACTTACCATAAAACTCAATAAAGTAGCAAGAGATGGCTTTTTTTTTTTTAAAGCTAGATTGCTGCCTCTGCAAGCAGTAACATATAAAATACTAGAGATTATAACCGGTATTCAGACCATGTCTAAAACTCTGCCTGCTACATCTGCACCTATTCAGCAGTTTCCAAATAAAACTTTATGAAAACATAACTGCATAAAAGTAAGGAATCATACTGGACTAAATGTAAGACAAAACATTAGCAGCTCTGTTACATGTACACAAACGATTCTCAAAAAAAAAAAAAGAAAAGGTATCTTGCTATATAACTATGGCAGCATGTCAGAAAAACATAAATTTGAAGAGATTAATGTAAGTTATTTCTTCTGAGAACCAAAGACAGTGGCCTCTGTCAGTGGGCAAAACACAGCAACTAAGAGGACAAAGAACTCAGCAAAACCCTCTACATTCACATCAATGATAGTTATAACCCTTCCTTTTCAATGGCAAGTATTATGTTTTCACACAAGTAGATACTCTGTGCTCAGCAGCCACATAGCTTTCCAAAAATCACGATTTTCACTGGAGAATACCCATTCACAAAGGCAACACACAGAAACCCCCAATCCCCGGACTTCGAATCATAGAATCCTTTAGGTTGGAAGAGACCTCCGAGATCATCAAGTCCAACCATCAAGCCAACAGTACCAGAATCAGAATCTGTCAGGGTTGGAAGGGACCACAAGGATCACCCAATTCCAACCCCTCTGCCATGAGCAGGGACACCTCCCACTAGATCAGGCTGCCCAGAGCCTCATCCAGCCTGGCCTTAAAGGCTTCCTCAGTAACAGAAGTGCCGGCAAACATCCCAAACACAGGAAAAGCAGAAGCGTTTTAGGGAACACGCCGCGAGCGCCCTGTGTGTGGGTGTGAGGGCAGGAGGCCCGGGGAGCGGCGCTGGCTGTGGGTGCCGCACGTACACCTCTGCACGGCTGTACGGGCACGCAGAGGCGCTCGCACCGACGGGCAGGCCCGTGTCGATGGACACGCACCTTCTATGCACAGGAACGCCCGCGCTATTTTCGCTCCCGCGCTGAAGCGCCGCGTAACTGAACCGCACCGGCCCCCACCGCCCACAGGGGCCCGGCTGGGCCGCGGTACGGCCCCG
>NW_008613164.1:41917-55036 GCF_000691845.1 Merops nubicus | reverse complement strand
TTTTTTTTTTTTTTTTTATTCCCTACTAGGCTATGACACTGCTGGGTTAATAATTTCTTCAGCGTATGTTTTTTTTGAACATCCTCAGTTGGAGATACTCTGGTTGTGATTTGTGAATCTTTCAATTGTGTAATTTAGTGCCAAGATGTAGTAAACTTTAACAGCTTTCCTATCTATGGATTTGTATATGAAGCCTGCAAATTCATGTCAGTAATGGAGAATGCAGACAGTAATATTAGACTTCTATTTTGCACACCAGATAACTGCTGTTGGAACACATTTCCTCTGAGACCTGAGTCAATAAAGAATGCATTTTAAGATTCTAACTCTTTCTATGTTTTCTATTACTTTCATTAGTCTGGCAGAAATAGCTTCCTATTCTGTCAATCTGATCCTGTATAGCTCTTCCCCGTAAGGATTCTGAAGCTGCTAGGCACACAGTATTGAAATGTGCCGGGGCATAGAGCTGAGCTTTCTCATAACAGTTGAGGAAATGTCAGATACCTGTTTTAAATATTAGTGGGGTTTTTTTTTAAGAAAGAGCGAGACATATCCCGGCACTAACTTTCCCACAACAACGTTCATGGAGACAACAGGCAAAAGAGAAGAGGAAGCTAATGCTTTTACCTCATGCACTTTTGGGAACATAGACAATGGAGTGTGGATGATCTGTTAGATTGTCTTTCTGGCTTTATGATTTTTTTTGCATTCAGATACTGTAATGGTGAATGCATTTGGAGTAACTATATATCTCCAAACATTAGATATGTAGATGGTTTGTAAGTCCATCCTCGAATGAGAGAAAGGACAGTATCATAATGACTTAGCAATGCTGAAAATTTGTTTCTAATAAAGCTGTTATTTAATAAAAAGTTGTTTTGTTTAAACTTTTAAGGAGATATGTCAGACTAGCTTCCAACTAAATTCTGCTAGTTGTGCTGTTTACTCGGTACTGCATATGTTATAACTAATGACATTGTGCTTTTAAGACTTTTTTTTTTCTGTAAGTGTAATCTTAAGTGTAGTATAAATATAGGAATCTGTCTTGCCTCAAAGTGGCTTAATACACTAATTTAGTTTTCAAAAAACAATTCAGTTTGAGGAAGGAATAACATTTGCCTTTTTGTATCCACTTGCATAAAACAAGAGAATGTTACTTGGAATGTCTTGGGGTAGGTCCAATAAAAAACCCAGAATGGACCCTGGGTGCTTAAATCAACAGTTGCAGATCTTACTGTATTACAGATTATCTGCTTCCCAGACATGCATGTGCTTAGTTCTTCATTGTGCATCAATTGTGAGATTCTGTGAATGTTAGTATTGACAGGGTTATTCAATACCTGTGTCATACTTTGTCCATTCAGGATCTAGAGTCTAAACTTTAATGCATTCAGCTCTGTTTGGAGTGGCTTAATATATTAAAAAGTTTCAATCCTTATATGATTAAGTAACAGCTATTGCTTTTTAAAAAAGAATTTAGTGAGAAGAGACTTTGTCCCAATTTTTCTGTAATGCCAGAGTAGATGGTAAACTTGCCACCAAGTTGCGATATGAAGTTGTAAGCTTTCCTCAGCCCAGTGGGGTTTTGAACTGGGGTTTTTTTGGGCTTCTCTCTCTTAGGACTGTGCGCTAGCTATCAGACTTTGGCTACATAGTTAAACGAGATGTTTTAACTATGCTTTTCAAGTACTCCTATGGTACAGAAGAGTGAAAGAGGTCCATTGAAGTAGTGAGAGAGTAGTGTGTCTGTTACTGGGTGTGCAGTCCCAAGACCTGCTTTAACCAGATATTGGATAAACCCACAGTTTTACAAGTAAGGAGGACTTGTTATCCATAGAATCCTTAACATGGGCTACAGTCATGCTCTTTCTTGTGCTTTCTGTCTGTCTCTGTGAGTCTTCAGTTCTTGAAACGGTGGCAAAGCAAAACGGTGGAAAAATGTGCTGTAGCTTCATGATTATGGCACTTGCTGGGAAAATCAAAGTGTTCTTCAATCAGAAGAGGAACTTGAACCTGTATCTTTCACCTTGTGGACGGTGTTAGAGGCAGGAAAAGAAGGGGAGGGGAGAAAACAATGAAAGAAAAACCTCTTCTACAAGGAAAGAATGAATTCTGCTTTGTTCTTTGAAAGAACTGGGATAGGAGGAATCTTTGTTTCCCAACAGGCAGAGATGTTTTCTGTCAAGTATGGGTGATTCAGATAAGTTGGAAGGCAGCTGCTTGCTTGCTTGCTTTCTTGTGGTTTCTTTCTTCGTCAGTGTGCTTCATGGCTTGGAGTGTGTGTTCTGGATAGTAGAATGGCTCCATGCCCTCTGAGTACTTTAGGTGTCCTAGCATAGAAAACAAGCATTATACTGTGTAACTTTTAGGCTTTTAAGTTCTTTACTGCATATAACTCAAATTGTGTAATAGAAAATGGAGCTAATTCTTTACTTAATCTCTGCTTTCATTTCAGCCACAAAATCAGTAGTTACAAACGTGCCAGCCTGAAGAAGGTTCCAGTATTATTAAATGTTTAACTGAGGTAAATTTACTTAGACCAAAAAAAACCCAACACTTACTCAAAATGTATCATAAATTATAAAAAAAATATAAATCAGAAAAACATGAAGTAAAGACAGAGATATGCTTCTTGTTCTTTGAGAAGCTTGTTATATACTAAGTTTCCATAAATATTTAGTTTGTGGATTAACAAATTGCTCCTGGCAAAACTCAGACATAAAAAAGGAGTGTACAAAAGGTGGAAGCAGGGATGGGTACCCCAAAAGGAATGCAGAGGCACTGTCAAAGCATGCAAAGACATGTTTATGTAAGCCAAAGCCCACCTGCAGTTGAAACTTAACAAATGATGTCAAAAGCAGCAAGAAGGGATTCTTAAGTGTACAGGTAGCAAAAGGAAGCATAGGGGAAAAGTGGGCCTGCTACTGAATGTGGTAGGGGCCCTGATAAGAAAGGACAGGCAAAAGGCTGAGGTACTGAAAGCTGTCATCACCTCAGTCCTTACTAATAAGACTGGCCTTCAGAAATCCCAGAGACCATGGGGAAACACTGGAACAAGGAAGATGTACACCTTTGGTGGAAAAGGATCAGATCAGGGCATCCACAAGCAAACTGGACATACATAGGTCTGTGGGCTCTGATGAGAGGTAACCATGACTGTCAAGGAGGCTGGATGATGATGTTGTGAGGCCAACTGACAGTTTTTGATTGATTGTGGTGACTGGGTGAAGTGTCTGCAAAGTGGAGGAAACCAAATGTCACTCCTGTCTTCAGAAAAAGCAAGGCTGACTGAGGGAACTATAGGCCAGTCAGCCTCACCTTGATTCCTGTGAAGGTGATAGAGCTCCTAATCCTTGAAGCCATTTCCAGGCACATAAAGGACAAAAATATAGTCAGCATGGATTCACCAAGGGGAAGTCATGCTTCACCAACATTTATGGTTTGTTGCAAAACATGTCAGAGGTCTCTCAAAGTCCACTACCAAAATTTTGGAACTACAATGATTTGGAAATTTTATGCCAGTTTTATTTTATCATGATAACAGACCAGTTCTTTGAAATCAAAACTTTTTGCAGGAATTCAAATGCTAGGAGTAGAATTTCTGATCACAATGAGAGAACACAGGGGAAAGATTTCCATCTCACCTAGGATAAAGGTGTCGACATGAGTTACAGAAGACCACTATCTGATCCTGCTCTGCCTGGCTCAAACTGAGAAAACATGTAACCATGGAGAATGCTTTCACTATGAGTGTAGTTAGTTCAGTAAAGGGCAAAGAGTGTTTCTGTCAGGTTTCTTACTTTGAACATTCTTGGTTTTATTGAAATTCAATGCAAGACAATTTTTGAACTCTCAAAAAACTGTCGGATGGGAAATAATTTCCTATATAGCTCTGCTAACAATATAATGTTATGAGCACTTGTTTGGCTTCTTTCCCATGCAAGAGAGCTCCAGCAAATGCTCTGCGAGTCTCAGATTTTCCATTTCCATTAGTAATAATTTACATAAAGATTGTATATCATGTCTAAAAGGGATAACATAAGGACCAGCTGGATGGAAACACAGTGACTCTTTTGCTATAATGTACATTTAATAACTTAAGCCTAGGCTTTCAGAGATGATGTCTAACACTATTGAAAGAAAATAGTTACAATATATGAGATCATGCTTTTATGACAACAAATGCCAAGGAACATTAATAAGTTATTGAATTCTTTGTGTCCATTCATAATTACAGACTTTTATGATACTTGCCGCCCACATCTGAGAAAAGGAAGCCTGTTAAGTATTAGGAAACAGGCACTGATCATCAACTTTCCTGCATACCAAGCTTCTTTTACAGCCATCAAAAAATCTTCCGGCTTGGCTCTACAAGCAGAAAACTTTCTCGTAAGTGTGTTGAGGTTTCCATTAGGTTAATACATCTACAAGCTGCCTCTTTGATACTTGCTTTTTCTGTCACTGATCAGACCCACTCTTAGCCCAACCAAAAAGATACCAATGTGAAATCTTAACCAGTAACTTAACAGCTTGTCAAAGGACTAGTTTCAGTGGGAATGATTATAAGTTTCTAGTGTTATGTATGGTACACAGTAAGAAAAATTAAAATTAGGACAATTATCTACACTACAGTAAGTAAACTCCCCGCTTGGGCTTGCTACTTCTCTTGTTTTCAGTCCTGGAAGATTTTCTACCCTGCTCTAATCCTTCTTCAGACTTCAGTGGTGTAATCCAATAATATGACTTTGCTGAGTCTAGCACTCGCTGCCTCTATTGAAATACAAATTTAGGCCCTAGTCCAGCAGAGGGAAATGATAGTTGAGATTTGTACGTCATCCATGGAGAGAATTTCCCTACATTTTTGCCTTCATTTAAATTTAAAAGGTATAGTTTATATTTATGGCAGCTGTGGAGTCTGTCATATGGAATTCACTTTGGCCATTGTATTCTGATGTCTGTCTTGGAGCTCTTTGGTGTAGTGTTTTTCTAGCTCTGAAACAGATGAAAAACATGGCTCAAGAGGGGTGATCTGCATGAGTGGTATTCATTAGAGAAAAAAAAAGTGATATTGTCTCAAGAATATATCAGTAATCAGAGCAAACTGCATTTTCAACAGATGAACACATCTTTACAAGCTTTCTTTTCCTGTGAGAAAGAGCCTACAAAGACATGAGTTCAGCCACAAGTTGATGCTTACGTACACTTACTGCATTTGGCCTTTGTTAGGCCTTATCCTACAAGTAGTTTCCATATGTGAGAAAGAGAATTAAAGAGACTTACGTATTGGAAAAGAAAACTAAAACAGCTTTAATGCAAATAATGACAATAAAATGAAATATATACAAATACATACAAACCCAGTATCAAACCCAACGCCCCTAAAGGCAGTTACATCATGCTTGATGTTACATGATGCTTCGGGCCGGCACTAGAGAAGTCCCTGACTGGACTCAGTGGCAGAAAGGAACCAGATTCAAGAGCTGAATTCTGGAACTGGATTGAGGAATGCACCAACTTGGATTTAAGGCAGAACAGACAGAATCCTTTTCAGATGCGGGCCATTGAAGAAGAGAGTTTGACTCTCGTGATCCCTCAGCTTTATACTAACTATGATGTATACAGAATGGAGTACCTTGTTGGTCAGTTTAGTTACCTGTCCTGTATGCTCCCCCCTGCAGGTGCAACCTCTTACTTTATTGCACCCTAATGTGGTACCCAAGATTTAGCAGTGAACTTGCTTCCCATAGGATCAAGTATGAACAAGAGCCTCTCTGCACACCAATCCTTAATAGTAGGTACAAACATCAAGCATTATCACTGCTAGAAGCATACACTGTCCGTGAAAATATGCTGTTAACTTCAGAAAGTGCAGTTAGAAAAGACTTAGCTGAAAAGTAAAAATCACTGAACAGTTAGTTTTGTTCTAGCTCAAACCAGGACAGGCATCTATGTAGCTGAGGAGCAGTTGGAGAAGACAACTGATCATATGTAACAGTCATTTTTGACTAAAGCAACAGTTCTGTTTCTTCCTTTTCACCTCCCTGCTGCCCTTTGCGCAGTCCCATGACCTTCCTTCTGCCACTTCTCGTGCTTCTCTGATTCCTTGGGTAGCCAGTTCAACTCAGTAGACCAGAAGAAGTGTATTCATCTTTTGATTAATTAGTTTCCCGTCACCTTATTGAGCTGAACTGGTTGTGGAGGAAATGAAACACCAGAGAAGGCAGAATGAGAGGGGCAGGATGATGTAGCTGAGAGCACAGAAGTTCCACAGTGGTGGTACTGGTGGTGGTGGTCAGATAAAGGGAGAAATCATTGCAGAAGCAGTGTTGTAGGGCTATTAAATACTGCCATGAGACAGGTTTAGTAGCGAATGATGTCTAGAGGGGATTATGGATTGGGCCTTGAACATGGGACAGGCAGAGGCAAGCATGGGTGGCTGATTGTTCAGGACACACTCTAGAATTCATGTCTTCTGTACTGTATCACTAGGAAACTAGCTGTTGTATATACCACAGAGCAAGAAACAAATCTGTGAGTCCCAAAGTTTATCAGCATATTTATGTGCCTTGAAGTACAGGACTGTCTAGATTCTGGCTTGTTCAATGGGCAGTAGTAAAATAATTCCAGTATATAAACTAAGGACTGGAAAACCAATCATTCACTGGTCAAGCACCTAGTTCTAATGAATAACACATGTATTGCTATATCCAAGCTGTTGGATAGAATATGATCCATAAATGCTGAAGAAAACAGAAGTTGTTGAAATCATACCTCATTTTCTTCATGCCTCATTTCTTCATGTACTCCTTCATGCCCCACATGGTGTATTTCTTCTTTTCTGTGTATGTTAGTCATGAAAAATTACAGCAGAATTTCTAACAGTTTTTTTATACATGCATCAGCTGTATGCCTTTACTGGTAAAGAGCAAGAGATTCACAAGACATTGATAAAAAGAAACAAATATGCATTAAAATATAGTTTATCAGATTAGAGCTTTTAGTATATTTTCCCTGTTTTTTTTTTTTTTTTCTATATATGCATTCTTTTGCCCTTTATTTGATTGCCATCTTCTTCCCACTCCCTTATACAGAGAGGATGAAGTCTATGTTTACTTTTCTCATCCATGTTTTGCCTTCCTTTCTCAAAAAAAGTATTTTAATACAGCTTGATAGCATCTTGTATCTATCCGTTACTAAGAGAACATATACAAAAAGGTAAACAAGAAAAGAAAGTCAGCAGTCAGTGTGCCCATGTACATATCTACCTCTTAGTGCTTTTTTTTCTTTCATTTCTTTCTTGCTCATTTTTCCATGAATGACAAACATAATACCAGTAGCCAAGGCTATCCAATGCTTCCCAGTACAGGGTCTATTTTCAATCTTTTGTAACTTTGTCAAACATCAGCCATTTGAGATGAAAGCTTTGCTGCCTCAGATCCTACCCAACATAATTTTTTTTTTTTTTAAATAATTTTGTTATGTTTTGTTTTTATTTTGTTTGCCTGTGAGGGTGGAACAACAGGAGAGAAAGAAGTTGCTTTGTTGTTAATGCCAGATAATGAAGGTGTTTCCTAGAACATGAATTGCAGAGAATATTTTGCCTTCTTTTCTCACAGGTAAAAAGTCTTGGGCTTGCTTCATTGGAAATTTTACTGACAGCTTGAGGCTCATTTTGGAGGCATTTTGAATAGACATTAATGGCCACATCCAGCAAACAAGCTAAGCAGATGTGCTGATCTCCTCTTGGGTAGTCTTGTGGTTAGGGTGTTAACTCTAGAAATATAAGAAATCCTCATCTAATACTTTGTCTTTTTACACTGAATCTCCCACATGATACCTGTAACCTCTAAGGAAAGGAAACATTCTGTCTTACCAAATATATACTTAAAATACCTTGTACTGAGCAGAACAGCTTTGACAAGAAATGTTCTTTTTCTTATATATACCTTTTTGTGCAGAATCCCTGCTATGAAAGAGCAAGCCCTGTTTCTGGGTAGTCAACCATTCCATTTAATGTGGGATAGCTGCAAGTATAGCCACATTAGAATATATAAACTGGACAATTTCTATAATCCTTGACAACTTTATTATGCACCAGAAGGTTAGGTTTAAGAAGAAAATATACCATTCTTTCCTAGTTTTGTAAATGTTCCCTGTAAACAGCTTTTTTTTTTTTTTTTAAATAAAATCTATTTGTCAAGTTCAGCCCGGTTTTGCAAATGCTGTCAGATAAAGTAAAACAATTATTCTTTCCAAAAGTGCATCCAACTGTAAGTCTACTGTTTCTAATTGGTACAATGAATACCTGAATTTTTGCAGAAAGTAAGTCTGGGTTTTCCCTTTTAATATTTTGTAAAGCATAGGTGAATTTGATTCTAACTTTGCCCTATTATAAGCTTCTGAAAAACTGTGTTCACAAAAACTTGCCACAATTCAGTAGCTCAGTTTGAAAATTGTCAATATCATGTAACTCATCAATCATTCACCCTAGGCTCATGAACCTGAGATGGTTACATGACTTTGAATAATGTACTAGAGAGAAAATTTCAGGAAAAAAAAAGTAATCGAGCATTCTTTAAGACTTACTGTACTGATTTATCTTTTGAAAAACTTGATGTTTCTCTATCTCAGTATTCATGTGTAAAATATTAATAACTCTTCCATAAACCCATATGACATTTGGAAAAACAAAACAAAACAAGAATCCAAGAACTTCATATGCAGCAAGAGAGTAACTTCATAAATACCTAAAATAGATACATTGCTCTGGAGCAACCAAAGAGAAACTCCGTTCCAACATTTTACAATTTCCTGATGTTAGTTAAGTCAAATAAAATGTATTTATTTCTTCTGGATTAACTTGTCTTTCCTGTTGAGAGGAGGCCATGATTAAACCAGATAATTCACTTAAGATTTTGATCCACTCAGATTATTAAGAGAAGTTTTTCTGTCATATAACGACAAGTTACAGACTTGTTTTATCAAGTGTTGCTATGCTTTTAAAAGTCTGCTCAGCACTGCTGTTCAAGATTCTACGTTTTCTGGCAGAGGAACACTGCATTTTCCTTTGACTTCAATTTGCAATTCAAATAATGTCTTCAAAATAGGATTATCAAGCATCAGGTCTATGCAGGATTCCTAAAACATCTTAATGCAAGTTGGCAGTCACTTTATTAAGTCACACATTATTAAACAGTCTTCAAAAATCACAATGTTGTCACTGTAATTAGAAGCCTCTTTATATTGTACTATGTAAGTGGCTTGTTAATCTGAAAAGAAAGTTATTAATAGAAGAGTCTTAATTGCTGTAATTACATTAAAAATAGTCTTGTTGTGAAATCTGAGGATGCTGTAGTTGCTTTGCAGACTTTCACATCTTTGGATGATCATTATGTCAGTGATTTTGAATTAGCTTTCAGAGATAATTACAATTTAAATTCTAAACACCATTTTAGTTTATTATAGCATGAGTATACCTTCTGCTTTGAAATTCTAATAAAACTAAGGATGAAATTCTACCATTGCCTTCATCACAATTTTGGTATCAGTGGTGTTTTTTTTTTTTTTTGTGGGAAAAATAAATTGTTATTTTCGTTTCTCTTTTAAATGCAAGGTGAATCTGGTGAGAATTGAATCATGAAGCTACAGTGAGATCTTAGAATATACAGATTGTGATCTTGACATACTTCAGGGGTTAGTGAAGGGAAGGTGATGCTGTACTCAAAATACTAATTTTTGTAAGTATTTTTAAGGTTCTCACCTATAAAGAAAAGTAAGAATGGAATTTGGAAAGTCAGATGTGATTTCCAGAGTTGCTGCTGCATGGATGGGAATGAGAGCTTCACCATCCTCAGTCATGTCCACTTTTATTCAGAGAATTACCCATGATTTGTCGCTACATAAAAATGATGGTAGGGAAAAATAATATTTCAAAGAATCATTCGGATTGGAATAGTGCCCATCTATTCCAACCTCCTGGTGAGAGCAGGATCAAAATTTGGAAAGTGTTGCTCAGGGCCTTGTCCTCTTGAGTCTTGAAAACCTCCAAGGACAGAGTTTATGCAACCTCTCTGGGCGATCTGCTCCAGTGACTAATTATAGTGAAAAATGTTTTCCTTGTATGAGGTCAGGACAACCCATTTTTCAATTCATGGGCACTATTTCTCTTATCTTTCTCACCACACCTTAGTTAAGAGTCTGGCTCTGTCCTCTGCAGCTTTCCCTAAAGCTGCCTCTTCTGAATAAGCTGAACAAGCTTATTATTTACAAGCTCCCTGAGCCTCTTCTGATGAAGCAAATGCTCTCTCTAGTCGGCCAATGTTTTCAATGTACTGAGGGGCCCGAACCTGAATATGAGGCCCCACACTGGGAAGCCCCACTGGAAGTGGTTTATTTGGTACCAAGTTGGGGAGATTAATCAATCCTGCTAATTCAGTGGCTGCAGTCTTTATTTATTTTTTTTTTTTATAGCCCAGTACACAGCCTGAAGAACCAGGCATTTTTTTACCAATTCTTGTGGCAGGTGACAACTAAGCACCACGTAGCTTCATTCCCCCTCAATTCTATGGGAGGAGGATCATAAAGGTAAATTGAGATAAACTCATGAGTTGAGCTAAAGACAATTTAATAACTTAAAAGAATTTTTTTTTAAAAAAGGTTGTAAGAAGAAAAAAAAATCCACAAAGAGAAAGGAAAATAAAACTGAAGATAATTAGATGATGCAAAAGAAAACAGTTGCTCACCACTAACTGACCAATGCTCAGCCAGTCCCCACCAACATCCCCTGCCATGTTTTGTTGTTGAGGATGACATCATATGGTGTGGAGTATCCCTTTGGTCAGGTGGTGTCAGCTCTCTCAGGTGTGTCCCCTCCAAACTTCTTGTCTGCCTCCAGGCTGCTCGCTGGTGGGGTGGGTTGAACAGTAGAAAAGGCCCTGAGGCTGTGTAAGGACTGCTCAGCAGGAACTCAATCATCAGTGTATTAGAAACCTTATTTTCAGCACAGATCCAAAGTAGCATGTGAAAAAAGGTCTTCCAGGCTCTCCACAGACTAGTGGTCATTTTGAATCCACAAGAACTGATAAACACAGCATGAAGAGTTTGCTGAATCGGTATTTGGCCACTAGTCTACACTAACATCAACAATGGGTTGTGTAGCTTAGACCACATCAAGAAGCAGTGGTGGTTGCAGTATGCAGATAAATACTATGGGATTGCCTTTACAGCTCGTGAAACAAAGGACAGTTGGAGGGACTGTTCTCAACACCTACGTGTAAGTCACTGTTGCATCAATATGATCTTCTGCTTCTGACTCAGCAGCTGAGGATAGCCTTTTAACTGTTGCTCCACCTAGTAACCATGTATGTGTAAGTGAACTGTGAGGGAAATGTACTGTGTGAATTGTTATCTGCTGTTAATAACAACAGCTTAACTGATACATGCTCCAATAAATATTGACTGTGACTGCATTCCCTCTGACTTGAACCCTTGTCAGGGAAAAACGAATTTGCAACATGGTCATAAAATCAAAATATTGTTTGTGACACCAGCCCTGCAGCCAGCTGGTAACTTAGAGGATGTTCAATACTACCCAGCCTTTTCCATTCACAGACAGGATGGAGGAAAGTTCCCCTCGGACTCCCACGTCCTTCTCCTTTGCCTCTTGAGCTCTGTAGACCTCCTAGATTTGCTCTAGGTCTCCCTTGGTGCCTGTGTGGATGAACAATGAGAAATAATAGTCTGAGGGCATCATGATCCCCAGCAGTTTCTCAAAAATATCCTGTATCAGGTCAACAACAAACAGTAAACCTCTCATGACAGCAGCTCCATTCCCTAGGTAAGAGGACGTCCAGCCATTATTAGCCACCACTTCATCTTGGTACTAAAACACTTGTTAGGCTCCACGTTCTCCCAAGTGCAGCTTATGCCCCTTTGTTGGCTCTTGGGGCATTGTAAGCTCAGTTCTGAAGGCAGAGGAGGACCCATTCCATTGGTGTCTGAAGTGATAATCTTCCAGTTGCCCTCACTGTGGGAGTCTCTATGCACCATGTGTTCAAGTATAGTCTCATGCCATGCTTATTCACTTCATTGTGTGGCTCAGGCTCTTGCCTCTGTGAGGGGTCTGGGAAGACACAGCAGTCTCCTCTTTCTCCTCTGTGATGGTGAGCAGTCAGTCACCTCACCCCAGGACCCCTTTACCTGGCAGCCTCAACACAGCACACCTCCCACTGATTAATCCTAGCCCAGAGACTCTGTGGCTTGTCACCTGGCCACAGCATGGCCACCTGCCTTTCAGACGGCCGTCAGGGTTGAGGTCTTTTATGTGCCAGGGTGCTTTCTGCAGCTGATGACAAGGACTGCGCCAATGGCACTTCACCACCATTGCTGCACAGTCCCATACCACCCAGAGCAGGTTTTTTAAGCCTTCTCTAAGCAAGTGGCCCAACTAACTAACAAAGTCTGTTTACTTTGTTCCTGTTCAGCAGCTGAATAGATGTCCCCACCAAGGATAAACAGCAGATTGCTCCTTAATCAGTAGGAAGCTAATGACTAAAGAGGTAGGCAATTTTTAATCATGAACCAGCCTAAAAAAGGCCTCAGCCTGATGCTGTTATCTGTGAATGTTCCTAAAGGCTACAAGAAACAGCAATCTAAAGAAAAATAATAAATAGAACTAACCTCAAAGCAGAACCAGTAGATACAAGACCAAACCCCAGCTATGGGGGAGAAAAGGGCTACCAACAGGAGCTGTATGTGGTGTAAGAGCAGTGCTGCTGCTAACAGTACCTACTTTTACTATGGATCACTGCTCAGTAGAAACCTGCCCAATCATCATTATTGCTCAGGTATAAATTCAGATTGCAGGGTAATGTACAACTTGCTGCATTCCCTCTGAGGGAAGATACAGTTGTCTCCCACTATTAAGCAGGAACTTTTCACCACTCAGTTTTAGATGTGTAGGAGTTAAATGTGTGACTCACAGTCGCTGAGCTCCCTTTATTGTCTAAAGGAAGAAATAAGTGCTACTAGTGGGTGATTCATTTGGCTTACTTAGAAACCCATTTTAGGATGATGTGATCCATTCTTTAGAGACAGCAATTTCTTTTACTCTTTGATGTT
>NW_008613164.1:12277-41886 GCF_000691845.1 Merops nubicus | reverse complement strand
CTCTTTCTTGTCAAATCACCTCTAAGTGTGGTGAGTATTTGCTGCCTTGAGGTTAGAGTAGTTTAACTCCTTTTCACAGAATCACAGAACAGCTGAGTTTGGAAAGGCCTCTGGACATCTGTTAGAGCCAAGCGAAGGGGCAGGAGGACTGTATGAATTAAAGTCTTCACTGGGAGTAACCATTAAATAAGGTTCTAAGAAATGTTGCTTAGCTTGGCTGTGTCAGATATTCTTAGGCATGTGATCGTAGAATCATTTTGATTGGAAGAGACTTTTCAGATCATCAAGTCCAACCGTTAACCCAGCACTGACAGGTCATCACTAAGCCATGTCACTCAGCACTACAACTACACATCTTTTAAATACCTCCAGGGATGGTGACTCCACCACTTCCCTGGGTAGCCTGTTCCAATGCCTCCCAATCCTTTTGGTGAAGAAAATTTTCCTAATATCCAGCCTAAACCTCCCCTGGCACAACCTGAGGCCATTTCTCCTTGTCCTATCACTTGTTACTTGGGAGAACAGACCTACCTCATTACAACTTCCTTTCAGGTCATAAGGTCTCCCCTGAGCCTCCTTTTCTCCAGGCTAAGCAACCCCAGTTCCCTCAGCTGCTCCTCATAAGACTTGTGCTTTATACACTTAGAACCAGGAAAACTTCTCTTTCATAAAAAAAAAATAAAAATAATAAAAAGCAAGTCTCTTTGTAGAAAATCAGAAGAAAGTAACCTTGAAAGTTTATTCAGCTTGTAGAAACCCAACCAAATTTTTTTAGGATCAAAAAATATTCTGCATGTTGGGTCAGTAGTATTTTGATTTATCTAGCATAATGCAAAGGATTTCAGCCAGTGAGTTTCACGTTACATGGATGATTTTAGTTTCTTTGCCTCTTCTTCCTCTGATCCATTCTGCTTAACCCCTTCCCTGCCAAATTTTAATCAATGCTTGAATCAGTTAGTGATGGTGATGCTACTGTCTTTTGTCCTTTTATAATACTAAGGGATTGATGATTCAGTTGACATTGAGAAAGTAGTGGAGTAAAATTAATACTTAATTACTTCTATGTGAAGCAGAAACCCAAACAAATAACATCATAGGCATCAGTTAGTCAGCTCATCAGCTTAAGTTTTGTAAGGTAACAACTTATGCTTTCCCTCACCACCCGGTCTTCATATGGCTTTTGAAAGCTGCAGACTTGTTTCCAGTGAAATGCTGTGCCTTTGCACTTCCCTTGCCACGTTAGTTTGAGCTGATCAAATTTGCTGTTAGCAGGAGGCTGCCCCACACACTCTCGCTTCTAGTTTCAGGGTTTTACCACTTTTTTTCTATTGGTCTGATCCTGCAGTGAACTTACCTTCCTAGGCCATCAGGAAACCTAGACAAGGGTAATATTCTAGCAGTTTACCTGTTTGAATTAATTCAAATTAAAAAAAAAAAGCCAGTGTTAGCATAAAGGGATAGGAGGAAACAAATGACCAGAGAGAACTGTGACACCTTTGACTTAGACCAAAGCTGTCAAAATGTCATTCTCAGGCTGTAAATTGTGATACATTTAAATCATCACTAACTCTCCCAAAGCAGTCTTCCTTAGAGGTGCCCATGTGCACCTTTCTGGGCCCACATGGATGTGGGTGGATCACACCAGCCTCATTTATTATATGGCTTTGAAAACAATTTAATTGGCACAACGCAGTGGGCACCTCAGAAAGCAAAATGGAACGAAAGGGTGAGGCTGATAACTTCTCGCAATGTGAAGAAGTCCAGTTCTGGCAGTGCTGTTTTCTAGTCTAAAAGCATACCAACCATTTCAGTGGAAAGTACATGCAAATAAAACCTCCAGCATGTGTCTTGCTTAAAAAGCTCAATTTTCCTAAGACTTCAGCTTATGTAAATAAACTTGAAATTGTTACAGCTCATGTGGAGAAAAGGGAGAGATGTGAAGGGACCACTGATATAAGAAGTAGCGTTATGAATGGCCCATGCTTTTCATTGCCCAAGAAGGCAATCCTAAGTGCTGTTTCTATCTTTGAAGGAACAGAGTAACTATATGACATCAGAGAATTTATTTCTGACATTGATTCATGTATCTTTAATAAGTGCTGAATGAAGATGTTTTTCCCATGCCATGATTTTATTCCGTGTATAAATATTTGCGTATTCAATATGTAAAACATTTTAGAATTAGACCACTGTATTTTTTATGGTTTCATGAAACCATTCCCAAAATATGTATGTGTTAAAGCAGGAACGTTTTCCAGCCGCCCAGAGAATTATTCTTTGTTACACAGAGAAGACATTTTATTACTTATTTTGCTTTGCCACGGGAGTCGGCTAAGTTGATTTAGCTTTTGAACAAAGTCCAAAGAAGAAAGTTTAGTGCTGAGTACCAGTCAAAGTTCGTCCATGTAAAAGCTCTGCTGACAAATTTTCTCGACCACAACAGCTCAGTTCTCTGACAAGTTTAGCTCACAGCTGATATAATATTAATTTAATGAGCAGATGTGGGACTTGTTTCATTCTTTTTCCTTCTTTTGATTTAAAGTAATGCGTAGGAATTAATATTGGTGCATTAATTATGACAAAGTATAGAATCAGGAAAGCATAAAAACAGATGGCTCACAGTAATACATGAAAAGCAGATAAAAAGCATGTCATTTTTGAAGGTCAGAAGAATATTCTGACACTGGTATTTCTATGTCAGTGTGCTACACACTGAACTCTTTTGTCTCAGCTGACAAAATGCAGCATTGGATGGTTGTTTATGGAAACAGAAACAGGGAAAACAGTGTCTACTGAAATGTACAAGAACTCAGGAGAGGCTGAGGAATAGGAAACACCTGTGAGAAACTCAGGAAGCAGCAAATTCAGTCCTCCTCACTCCTTCACAGGCAAGAAAAAGGTGACAGTTGTTAAAGCAGTAGCTGTAACTCTTTTTGATTATGAGGCAGTGTGATCTAGTTCAGGTCTAGTTCTACAGGCTGCTGTGGCTTACTGTTATGGGTCTGTGCAAGTCACTCATTCATTAGTTGGTTGATGAAGCCAAGGAAGGCTCTGGCAACTCAGAAATGCAAGTCTTCATTTTTTTGCTGTGTTTTACAAGCTGAACAGCTTTTAACATAGCTTGATTTGCAAAATTCCAGGCTGAGATTGCCACAGAAGCAGGCATAAAAATCATCATTATTTGGAAACCAAAGAAACAAACTCTCACTGTTAAATATAGGCTCCAGAAATGTAGTTAGATTTGTGTATATTATGATCAAAATTAAAATGGCTGCTATGTACACTTAACTGTGGGGTTTTTTTTATTTTTTTTATTTTTTTTACTTTTTTATTTTTTTTAAGGTGTCCTATGTCCAGTGGGTGCTATAGGCTAGCATTTGTACAGAATCAGAAATTACGACATTATGGGACTATCTGTGCTGTACAGTTCCATTAATCAAACCTTTTGCAGAAGTACCAGAATAACTCTATGTGTACTGAGACTAGGAATGGACATGCAGAGTACCTGTGTCTGGGATTTCTGCATGGTCAGGGGTCTAACCATAACTCTGTGCCTTGCAGTCCTTGACTGACATACAGTAGCATTCACTCTGCCTGGACACATTTTTAGTGCAAAAAGATTAAATATATCTGGGGAAACCCAAGCGGACAGTAACTTGTTTCCAGCTTCAAGCAGATTTGAAAACAGGACAGGGCTTGCAGACAACACTCTTATCGACTTGTCAGCAGCACATATATACTATATTGCAGCTGTAGAGCTGTAGAAGCACTGAGCTTTTTTCATACACAATACAGCGTGTTCATTTCTGACTATGAAACTTTAATTTGCAGATGGAGAGATTTCTTAGTTGTAAACATGACATGAAAAGTAACATTCCCATACTGCTCACAAATACATGCTTTCCAGAGATAACGTGTTAAACCGGCGTGGAGCTCTGTAACAGGAAGACTTAGAGCAGGGGATTTTATCACAGTGAACTGTTGTATAAGCTGTGTTGCTAGTTATGCTCATTCAAAAGCCAGAGCACTGAGATCAGCTGATTTGTCATGAAAAGAAGTTACCAGTCAGTTCATAGTGGGGCACATTCTCTCCTTTCATTGTGGGAAGGGTTTTTTTTCTGTTTATTTTTTTCCCCTAAGGATCTAAATGGCATTTGGTTTTACTTAATGAAAGCATCTGATGTTCCTGATGAGAAATAATAATTTTTAAATTACAGCAGTACATATGCTATGTTGTACTAATGTTTTTTTTTTGGTGGTACTTGGACAGTGAGGGGGTGGTGTTGAAGCACATCAAAACTCAATTTGTGCAAAACAGTTGGTCTCAACTAAAAAGGGGTTTGCTGCCACCTTATGGGTTTGTGAAGTATTTTTATCATAAAAGTGATGCAACACTATTATGGATAGCTCTTACAATTATTTTCCTTTAATGTCTAGCTTTTCCTGTGAGATCCTATCCTGTCACTAGTCTAAATTTTTAATTTTAGTTGTTAATTGCATTTTAATTATAAAAAGCTCCTGCCATATTTTTGTCTTTTTTACTACCTCATTTGGTGCTTTAAGAGTCACTCTTCTCAGTAGATATTAAGACCTTGCCACAAATACACATTTTTATAGTTTATTAATTGCAGTTTATGTATATTTTAATGGATTATGTTCTCTGTTAATTATTTTGTGGAGATTATTGTAAGAACTTACTTAAATTACTACTTTTAAAAGCTTATTAACAGTCTGGGTGACAGACATTTAGCTCTTTACATGCTATGCTGCTTTACACTGTCAGGCTTGCCTGTTTATGGCTGAGGGAGTTTCCTTCTATATCTACTGGAGATATACTGGTCTTGCCTTGTACTCTGGAGTGCCATACATAGGGAATGGCCTTCTCTCTGGCCAGGAGTCAAGACTGTGTAAAACTTTTTTCATCTTATATCTCAAATCTGAAACCAGGACATCTTAAAATCAAATACTCATTAAATAATAATAGTTTTTCATACCTTTTAACATAAGAGGAACTGGTCCGAATGGAATCATGAAGTCTGACAAGCTCAGACTTAAAATTGTGGACTTTTTACGTACAAGGGATGGAAAATTATCTACAGACAGAATTTGAACTATTGTATTTCTGTAAGTGTCCTTCCCATAAAAAACAAAACAAAACAAAACAACAACAACAACAACAAAAAAACCCCGAAGCATGGTATTGTTTGGGACAGCTATGAGGAAGTATGGATTTGAACAGAGCAAAGATTTTCTGTTATACGGAAGTTTCTGATCTTAACAAGTCCTGTGTTGACTTAGCATAATCAGAAGCTTTAGAAATTTGTTGGAGAATGAGGTTCCAGAATAGCCAATGTGCCTCTAGTTAGTGTGTTTGTCTCCTAAGGAAAGAAATCCTGCTTCAATGAGTTTTCTCATTTGTTTATGCAAAATGAAACAGCTTGTGAAAAATAGACAAAGACAGTGATACCAAACAGCTTCTTGGTTGTGTCTCTCACATGAGATGCAAGAAAGCTGGAAATCAGGGCAGAACTTCTTCTCCAGTAACACAATTCACACTTTTGCTCTGCCCAGAAATTCCATGGAAGCTGAAACTGGGAACTTACTGAATTGAAATATTATTCTCGTTTCTGCAAAGGATTCTTTAGTGAGTCAGCATTTTCTATTAGACTATTTTCATTGAGAAGCTCTCACTCAGATTTACTCGGTGATATTATTGGGCTTTTCTGCAAACCTGAAAGAAAATGGAGCAGATTAGTTTGCAAAAATTTGAATTACAAGTAACAAATTTTCACTTCAAAATTTTCAAGTTTACTTAAACCTTAATGCTGTACTTTCTCTGTCTCAAAATGTCTCAGCAGAGCATATTTCATAAACACTATGTAGGTGGCAATTTTGATTAAAGAATTCTAAAAGGAACAAAAATAATTAAGAAAATGCAAACATCTGTTTTTTCCTATGTTAATAATTCTAGCATGTGTGTGTTCCCTCTAGTGGCTGACTGCCAGTTAGGGACGATTACTGGTGGTTCTTGGATCAATGCACAGTGCAGCAGTGATTTCTTCTGAAATGTCTTTTGGTACCTAGCAGCTTACTCCCTGTGTGAGCTCCCTGCTGGAGCCACAGCCCTAAGCCTTGTCACTCAGCAGGCTGTGCCTGTTGAGGACAGCAGTGCTGGCAAGCAGTGGAGGTTGCCCCAGGGGCAAAGCTGCCAAACTCTTGCCAAGCAAGGCCCATGTTAAATACACCCGGAGAGATGGAAAGATCATGGACCTCACACTAGTTTTAGAAATATATTCTTTTATCTAACACCATTCCATGTCTTTGCCTGGCTACTCATTTAAAGGAAGGTGCAATAGGGTTGGTGGTTTTTATGCAGCTATACTTCAGTTGTGTTCGCTGCAGTAGTCAGGTGGGTTTTTTTCCAAGGAATTTAAAAGTATTTATGTCATATGATGAGCCTCATTAATAAAATTGCAAGCCAGAACAGGACAACATGTATGCTGCTGTATAGCTTTCACTACAAAAACCTCTCCTGACTTTAAAGAAATAATTATTGTTCCTGTTCTAGCATGACAAGCAGTTATTTACCAAAAAGAAAAAACTTATTTGTGATGTAATTTATCATTTGTCATTAAACATTTCCTTGTTAATACATGACCAAAGATAGAATTGCCTGAGTACACAATGACTAATTCTTCCCTTATATCTTGGTTCCTTCTTCTCTGAGACTGGGATAATTTGTGCATTCAGACACCAGGCAATTGATGGAGAGTGTATGGCTCTCTTTTTTAAGAAGTGATACATATGGGGCATATAATAGTCAATATATGACAGGACATCAAACTTAAAATTTCATTGCTGAAATTAAGTTTTCATCTTTGAGGAAAAAAGTGGGACAACTAATTCGCCTAAGGCAAGCATATAACCAGCATGGGCTGGTAGGTACTACAGGCAATGCCCACCTGTCCCAGGTTATATTCCTGCCCTTATATTCCTTTTATGCTCTGGCTAAAGAATCACTGGGAAGTCCTGGAGGAGTTTCCCCCTCTGTCCCCATGGGTTCCCCTCTGCCTGTCTCTCTCCTGAGGACACATCTTTAGCAGTACCCAGCCTGCAGTATCTGTACTGACTTTCTGTGTTCTTACAGCTATATTGGGAGGGACAGAGGCCATTAACAGCTTAGTTGTCTCCTTATCTTGGTAAGCATATTCTTTTTCTTTTAGTTATTCTTCTTATTTGCTATCATTATCATGCATTTGATTTAGCTTTTGAAAATACATGAATCTCTCTCTCCATAGGTTACTAATGAAATCAGTGTCAGAAAATATTACATCACCTATGTTGGTTCTCTACGTTGGAGACTGACAGTTGAGGCTGTATGTCTAGAGTTTTCTCTTAAGTTTAAGAAACACTATTTTCTAGCATAAGGACCCTTCCAGGATGATAGAGACATGCTGTCCCACTGAGTGATGGATAGGAAACTCAGACACTCCATCCTACTGAACATATCACTCCACTGTAAAGATCTGCAGCAATTTATTTTTTTTTTTAATCCTGAGTGCTTTGCAGTAGTTGCTGACAAATATAGATCCAGAACAAAGTATATTACTACCATCTAGGGATTTAGATTTAATTTTTACATAAACCTGTAAATTCAAAAGATGTTTTTGGTATGATCAGATGACACAATGACTCAGCAGCTAAACTCGAGCATCTGCCAAAACAGCACCTCCTGGGAGTTTCTAACAAGAACTAGGTTGCTATCAGTTTATACATTAGTCATATTGAATAAAGAGGAAGTAACTTGTGAGTAGGGAAGCACAGAAAAACTTCCTATAAGAAAATAGATAATAACTAAAATGCCAGTAATATTTCCTTTTTCCTACACCAGCATGACTGTTGAGACACTCAAAAATTTGAGAGAAAGAGATAAAGAGGTCAGAAGCTTTGGCTTTTAGAGGATGATACAAAATGGCCTATCACAGCAGTCTTTATGTAATATTGCAGGCTAGAAGGTCTGGTTCATCTCCAAAGGCTTAGGAGGCTTTGCTACTGATGCTGAGTGAAGGATTGTACACAAAGAATGGCTATGTTCATTACAAAGAAGAAACTAATTAAGCATTATTAATGACTTAGCAGTTTCTGCCATTTGCTATTACTCTTCAGCTTCCCGTGAGAGCTGTTATGGTATGAGGACTGATTTTGCAGTGAAGTTAAACTATGGAAAAGGGAGATTTTTTGAGAGGGGTACTTTCCTTTAAAGTTCCTTCACAAGAGACACGTTGAGGCATAGCATTTTTATGTGTGGGTGGGAAGCAGGGTATCTAGTCAGGGAATTTCAGGTGAAGCAATATAATGAAACTGTAGGCGTATAGAGAAGGGCAGTGTGGGTGGAAATCAACTAAAATGGAGGGCTGGTAACCTGCATTTGATCAGATTTTTTTTTTTTTTGTCTAGCTTTAAGATGGGCATATGGCTTTCAGTGCACTGTCAGAAAGAGTGGGAGGAACCCTGGTGGTTCCTGTATGTTTATGGGGTACCAGCTTGGCTGACAGCAGTGCAAAAACTTTGAAAACTGTTAGTATGTCTATTGGTCACTTGCACTTCAATGGCAGATGGCAGAAACAGCAAGCAAAGTGGTTATAGTGAAGAATTTAGAAACCAAATGTGAGGAGAGAGTTGCTGATCCTAGTGGTTATGTTATGTTATGGTTATGTTATCCTTTGCCTTTGGATTTGGAAGGTGCTGGTCGGTGTTAGGAATGTCAAAACCTAAATGTTGATTGCTACCTCTGATGTTTTTAAAAAGCCCATGCACTTCAGAAATATCCAGAGCTGAATTCATCTTGAATACATTGAAGAGCATCTTAAAATGCACGAAAGGAAAAAAAAAAAAAAAGAAAATCCTGAAAATCTTGCCGGGAAAAAAATTTATTATGAAAGAAGAGAACATGCCCAAGTCAGAACCATAGGCATAGCTTTGGAAAAAGACTGCCTCAAACTCAGAAAAATAGTTTGTAAACCTCCATCAAGTGAAAAGCGCTTTTTCCATTCAGAGATGCCATTTTGGTGTGAAGTAAATGCAACATCGATGAAGAAATGGGATTTAGCATAAAGAGATTTTTTCTTGAAAGGTCCTGAATTGGTCAGAAAAACATCTAAAATTCATATAGACAAAAAATACATTTCAACACCAAATGCAGTAGAAGAAAAATCGGATTTTACCATTTTCAGAGCAGGTAATATCTTTTGTATCCTGAGTGCTAATAATGAAGTGCCACACGCCATTTGCTGTATCTAACGGTCTCATTGCTTGTGAATTATACTCACAATTTTACTGAAAAAAGGTATGAAATGTTATGGTCTCCAAAATCTAGCAGAAATTGTGTGTTATTTGCTGGAACACTTAAACTGAGTAAGGAGAGAAATCATACCCATAATTTAAGACAATGTTAAAATATTTGCACATATTAATTTTTTCTAAATGCAGTTGACCTTCTAAGGAAATAGTCATCAGTTGTACTCTTTTTTGTTTAGGTTTTGGTATTGAATAGTATTGTTATTCATTAGACTAATCCTGTGTATTTGATTTTTTATCATATACAGTGTTGGGCACTTGTTAAAAGATACTGTGCTATTTTTCATGGCCTCTAGCAGAATTGTGTTAGAGGAACAGCATTTTAGAAATACCTGTTTCCAATTTTAAACTGATATCCTGAAATTTTTCTGAGATGCTGACAGTAGTCAAAATAGTTATAATTTTACATTGGTCACAGCTTAACTTTTCTGTTTAATAAATGGGAAATGAGTTTCTGCGAAAAAGAGGAAGTGACTTTGGTTTATATAGCATGACCTTGTCTAAAGGGAGACACAGTCGCTCATTTAGAACTGAAGGGGAACATGTTCTGTGTCTGAAAAGCCAGTACAGAAAATACGTACAGCAAATCATGTGCCTGCAGCATTACTGAAGGTAACAATTTTCCAAATATTTCTTCATGAAATAGAAACAAGAAAGCAGATATTACTGATTGAAACATATTACTTATTTAAAAAATACCAGACCATGTAACTTCACTGCAGCAAACTATGAGAAGTAAAATATTATCTAATTATGTGTTTGCATTACAGTGATGCCCAGAGATGTTCTGAACGAGTTAGGAGTCAGTGTATTGAACAAACAGAAAAAGACAATTCATTGCCCTAAAATGATATTTATCATAGTTTAAAGGGCTAATGAAATGAGAAAACTAATATGCTAAGGGGAAGAGTAGCACTGCCAGCAGTGTGTTTATCTGTTTTATAAAGATGCTGTGAAGTTGTTTATTATGTGTAAAATCTTGCATATACTGGGTACACTGATGTTATTACATGGCCATTGTAGCGTTCCACAATATTGATGCAAAGATGTTTAGACATAGATCTGGTGTTTCTGGCTGAATCAAATTCTTTGATGTGTACTTCTAAATATCACTGTTATAGCAGTGTGTGCAAGTGCACCGCACGCTAATTGTTGGTGCTGGCTGAAGCCCTGCTCCGAGTCAGCTTCTTCTCCATGCTCCAGCTGTGCATCCCTGTCTGTGCTGGGGCATGACAAAGGGAAGAGTGACAGGGAAGGGAGCTGTGCCTGTTCCTGTCCTGCTGTCTCATGCCTCCCATAGCTGGGTCAAGGCCTGGTCCTGTTCAAGCTCTGGTACCCTCGTTCGGGCCATGCTTCCCCAGTCAGGCTTTTCTTGAGGAAGATTTCCAGCTGTGTAAAACCCATTGTGTGGAAGTGAAAGAATAGTTTACTGACCTAGATCCCTCTTCTCTTCACTTTTTGTTATGCTTTTGATGAAAGAGCTGCAAATCTGGTGTGGGATTTTGAAAAGATCTGGTGTAACCTAATGATTTCACACTTAATTAGAGTCTCACAGCTGACTTCCTCTCACCTCTCAACTGCAAGAAGTAGGTATAAATGATATTGGACATAAAGCTGCATCCTGCTTGATGATTTTCATCAGAAGTTTTAGAATGTCACAGATCCAGAACTTTATTTTCTAATCGGAACAGCTGGCCTGGATGCAAGGTAGTAGGAAAGTAATCCAACAGACTGACAGAGGTTTCTTAAGCCACGAAAAAGAAAGCTAGATGAAAGAGAGAGAAAAAAATAAAACGACAATATCTTCTTTAAAATCTCTAACACTGAGAAGGTAACCAGGTCCTGATTTCTCTGTTCCTTCTTTGGTCAATTTATATTTAAAATCCATTATAAAAAAAAGAAAGAAAAAAAAAAACAATTGATGTTTTATTGGCATTTAGATTCTGCAGATTAGATGGAAGCAAAAAGCCTGTTCATATGCTACAGCCCCCAAAAGTGTCTCCACAACTGGATGTCATATAAAAATAAGTGTGTTCAGCAATTTGTTTATCAAACGATGCTAGAATCGCTCTCAAAAATCCAAGACCTTTTTTCTTTCCTAACAGCAGTCACTTCTCTCTTATTTTTCAAAGCACTTAGAACATTTATTTCAATTAATATTCACAATCGATAGAAAAAATCTTGGCTTCTCAATTCATCTGCAGACCAGCATGTTTTCATCACATACCTAAAATTTAAAGTAACCATTTTATTATTTTTCTCTGCTAAGAATATATCAGTGATTGTTTCAGTCCATTTATTCTTGCAAGAAAATTTCTTTCAAAACAAACCCATGAAATGGAAACATGTATTTATATTTACTTATATTTTAAAAGAGCAATAAAAGATTATTTTAAAATAATACAGTTTTAACATGTTTATTCGTATTGCATGAATGCTACCACTGACATAATTGGAGCTTCTCTAGAAATAAAGCATAATTAAGCATGAGCAAAGACATAAAAATTATGCCCTGAATGTATGGAAAATATGCAGTGCCTTATAATTGCTCAGTTTCTCATAATGGCTCTGTGTTTATGGAACAATGGGTGTTTAGTTATTTTATCATAGTTTTCAGCATCACAGGGTGACAATGGTGAAATCTCCCACATCTATATTTGGACCATACTTCCTCCTTTCAAATGTCACTACGTATTTTTAGATATAAAGAAAGGGGGATCTATATTCTTTCAACATATTGCAAAACATGTGATGTTTAAAAAGGAGACCATGCATACCCTTATGAAATTGATGTTAGATGTAGTTATGCTTCTCTACCAGCTCCTTCTGTGGAAATGAGTCTTGGAGTCTAGAGTGAGGACTTGGCCTCCATAAGGAAATTTCTGTCTTGCACCCAAGGGCTTGGCGTTCCCAAAGAAGAGATGCCCCTAAATGTTCATGCCATGGCTCCAGAGAAAGAGCATGAGCTGAGGTCATGCTGTGTGCACTTATTTTGTGTGTGCGCACATTGTGTAAGTGCCAAGTCCAGCGTCACCCAAATTGTGGTGTAGGTTGAGCACCTGGAACTGCATAGACACATATAGGCAATATAGAGGTGCACGTGCATAGAATGCATATACACATCTACACATGTATACAATGCAAGGATGCCTACCTCCCTATGGCTTTGAAAGTAGCTTTGGGTGGAAAGTATCATGAATCCTCTTTTTCTCTTCTCTGCTTACCCTCAATGGTAAGGAATTTCCTTCTCATGGCTTAAGAGGAAAGGAGGGATATTAATTTACCTGAAAAAACCTGTCCTCTTAGTAGGTCATGACAGGACTGGATGCTAACCAACTAATTTAAAAATAAAATTTGCTGTAGCTTTAAGAAACTCTTCTGATTTTGTGCATTTAAATTCAAAAATTGATTTTTTTTTTCCTTGCTCTTGTTTATACTAATTTCTTGTATCTTGGCTACATTTTTATTGGTAGGTTTTTCTATAAGTTTCTCTCTATATCGTGTCTGAATGACTCACTATAGTTTTGGGATCTTTGTGACCCTTTCCCCTCTAACTTCTTTTGTCTATTGCAGAAGGTTTCTCCATTTGCCTTACTTATCTGAGAATATGTAAAACAATAAGATGCCATGTTCTTAATAGGACTAAGGCTATTGGGTGATAAGGTAGTAAAAGCACAAGGTAGAAAAGTGAAAGATGTAAAAAGTAGCAACATCTAGAAGAAAAAAAGTGTTTATTGTATACAAAGGTGCTGCCTGACTTACACAAGAAAATAGTATCACGATAAACTATGAACATATAAACATGTCAGGTTTATCTTATATGTTGTAGATTTTAAGGTTACCATTTTGCTTTTGTTTCATTTTACACTCTGTTTGCATAAATACAGATATGAATAATTTCCTTATGCAAAGCATTTGTCCTGGCACTTGCATGTCATTCTCCTTTCTGATGGAATACAAGTTTTTCGTTGTTTGTGTTTTTATGTATTTTGCCAAATCATTCTCAAACTTCTTAACAAGTCTGTTCCTGAACATGTTGTGTATGCTTCTTACCCAATGTGGAAATCAATAGTGATTTTTCAATACTGTGAATGCTCTAACCCCAACAGAATAACTATTTACTGATCATATATCATGCTGTTAGTAAATGAAAAATATCCATGCCACTTTTGTTTTATTGCTAGAACTTCAGGGCAATGTCTATCTTTGCTCTAACTTGTGGTTTTTTTCATTCTGCCACTTTCACATCATTTTGCCTTTTCAGAAATCATTATCTTGTTTTTGCCTTAATACGCCCATTGGCTTTTTTTTTGAATTTAATACACCCATAGTTAAATTGCTAAGTTTGGAAATGCCCCAATGTTTTATCTAGTTTGACTATCTGGCCCTTTTCTCTTTCTTAACACATTATTTCTGCTGTCACTCAATATGTTGATTTATACTTGTTTTTTTTTTTTTTTTTTTTCTCCTTCTGAACAGTCCTACTGAACAGAAGAGTGAACTTGGCTACTGACTTTTCAGAAATTACTCAGTTTCTCAGTTTTCTCCCTTCTTAAATACATCTTGTGCACTGCATTTTTTTTTTTTTTTTTTTTTTTGTCTACTCAAGTTTCTCACCTGTCTATGGTACAGAATCAGAGAGAGGTGGCTTTTTGTCACTTTTTCAGTGTCCTGGTTCTGGTCCATTCACTGGAAGTTATTTTTGGTTACTGCAGATACAACAGTAGTGCCTCTTCATTTTTTGCTTTTCTTATTCCAACAAAGTTTCAGGAAAAAAGGTAAAGATGATATCCTGGATCAAAAGTATGTAAGGAATCCCCTGATGCAGGAAAAATTTACTGTTGGAATGGCTGAAATTAATGTCTCTTGAAACAGTCTGAGGATACGATCCCATGTTGGCAAAATTTCATTTTCAAAGAGTGATATTGACAAAAAGTGAAACTAGAGTGAAAGCACTTGTCTAAGACATTTGAGATATAAAGCCTCTATGGTAAAAAGTTGTGTATATTATTTTGTGTGTGTAGGCACATGAACATCATGTGAATGAGAGTGACTCAGAGCAGTCTTGAATTTCCTCAGTTGAACAAATACCACCACATTTACCAGCAATAGGTGCCAGCCCTTTTGGGTAAATTTAGCTTATTTATTCTATGTTGTGGCATGTGTTAAATTCTTGTTAGACAGCAAGTGTCATTTATAGATGGATAATATTGTTTGGAGATCTGCAGGCCGTGATAATTAGGGTAATTGAGATTAAAAGAAAATAGTCACTGTGTTAAAACCATAATATGCAGCTTCTAAAAAACTCATACTGTTTCTAATAGTGAAACATGTTTAAGTAATAAAATTAAATAGTAAGGACAATTTTCATGTTATAAATATAAAGTTTATAAATATAACTATGCTATATATAAAATTTAAGATTTCTACATATGCATAGACTTTGATATGTAAATATGACATAAAACAGTAAATGATTTCAGATTTAGCAATATTTTGCCAATTACTAGGCCTAGCATAAATGACACAGCCAGCAGGAAGACAAATCAGTAACTTAACTGTATTGAACATAGGAAGGTCACTACATGGATGATCCCTGGGGATACAAGTAAGTCAATTAGTTCACAGGCAATTGAAATCACCCCCAACGACCCCAACAATGATACCCCACGACCAACAATAGGTGGAACAAATAAGGAACTGAAGTCTCCCACAGATGGGATGGGAGACCACCAAGCCAACAAGTTAATCACGTAAGATAAAGGCAACCACATACTCCTCTCTCCCCTAGCCTGCATTTGCAAAGGTCCAGGCTGACTGGGGCCCAGTTCCAGGGAGAGTCAGGAGGTCCTTCCTCAACCCAGAAACTCTGTGAGGTGCATCCACTTCACAGAGCAGACACTCCTCCCTTCCTGCAAGTGGTCCCAGCTTGTATCCCCAGGCAGGACACCTGACCTTTGTCAACTCACTGCGGGACCCCTGGGGCTCATTTCCCTTCTGGCTCTCCCTGCAGGGCTGGCCGCACCCTGGGGGGAAGCTATAAGGCAAACTCACCACCTCTTTATGAAGGGCTGTGGGAATCACACATATGTCAACCTTAATTCGGGGCTCGGGTTTCAAGCCCCAGCATTTCAAGCAAATAGCAGTAAATATAAAATCATAGAATGGTTTGGGTTGGAAAAGACCTTAAAGGTCATCTAATCCAACTCCGCTGTAATGAGCAGGGATATCTTTCACTAGATAGGTTGCTCAGAGCCCTGTCCAACCTGACTTTGAACATTTCTAATGATGGGGCATCCACAACTTCTCTGGGCAACCAGTTCCAGTGCTTCACCAGTTCCATAAAAAAGAATTTTTGCCTAAGATCTAATTGAAATCTACCCTCTTTCAGTTTGAAAGTGTTACCCCTTGTCCTATCACTACACTCCTTCATAAAGAGTCCCTCCCCATCTTTTCTGTAGGCCCCCTTTTGGTATTGAGGTGCTGCAGTAAGTTGTCCCCAGAGCTTTCTCGTCTCCAGGCTGAACAACCCTAATTCTCTGAGCCTATCCTCATAGGGGAGGTGCTCCAGATCCTTGATCATCTTCGTGCCCTTCCTTTGAACCTGCTCGAGCAGGTCCATGTCCTTATGCTAAGGATCCTAGAGATGGATACAGCACTCCAGGTGGGATATCATGAGAGCAGGGTAGAGGGAAAGAATGGCCTCCCTCCACCTTCTGGCTGCACTTCTCTTGATACAGCCCAGGATGTGTTTGGCTTTCTGGGCTGCAAGTGCACACTGCTGATTGTTACTCAGTTTGTCATCCACCAAGACCCCCAAGTCCTTTCTCTGCAGGGCTGGAACTGAGTTTATGCTAAGGCCTACACATGCTGCTACTGAAAAGTGTCTGGTTTTCTGTGAAGGAATTTCTACCACTGGATCTTTAAAAATTGTAGGATATGAACATCCATCAGGAATGATGTGAATACAGTTTATCACATAGTAGATCTGGAGAACAGATAAGGTAATTTCCTGATGACCCTTCAAGGTGTTTTGTGTAGAAGGCTCTAATGTTGTCTCTGTTTTATACTGAAGAGCTGGAGGAAAAAAAATAAATTGCTTTGTATATGCAAGACAAACAGAAAAAGTCAAATGAATGTGTAAAGAACGAAAGATTTAAAGGCTGCTTACAAGGAATTTAAGAGGAGATTTAAATGGTGAACTTTTCATGCTTCTTCCTACGAATCTGCCGTTCTGTTAAATATCTAACAGCAGAAAATCTGGCAGCAATCATGTGTGTATGCTCCTCATTGCGTGCTTGGAAAAAATTTGGCAGCGTAAAATCGGTTGCTAAAGGAGGGATGTAGTGCATGTGAATTCTCTTGCTCCCTGCTGCTTGCTAAGAGGGTTACTCATTTGGGTGCTCTGAGCATCCTACCGGACTCGGTTCTGCTGTTTGCTATAAGCATGGCTATTCCCAGATGTTAATAACTCATGGGTCAAGTTATAGATGATCACTAAATTAGCTTCAATATCTATGGACTTTAAAGATGCAAATCAGGATGTGCTTTAATTTGTTTTTGTTTTACTTTATTTTCCTTTCCCCAGCTTTTTGTGGTTCAAGTATGACGGCATTCCCTAAAACTGGTGGTAACCTGTCAGTAAAATGGCAATACTAGTTTCCTTTAAGTGGAGCTTTTTGAAGCCCCGCCCTGTCTCAAATTTATTTAGGTGTCAAAGCTTACCCCCAGCAGATTTCTTAAGTATAGTCTATTATAGCAGAAATACTATCCTTCATTCATAAGGACAAACAAGACTATCTCTCTGCATCAATATTCACACTCTGCATAAGCCCTTTAGAAGAAGATTTCCATTTTTAATGGTTTTAATTAGCATTTATGAAAAACTGGTTCCACATTATATAAAGCGACAGATTAAATTTGTTAAGTGGATAATAATAAAATGTGAGTTGATTTGTTTCACCGGAGTTTAAAAGGCTTTTGCTCAACGGGGCCTCCATGTTAATTCATTAAGCATGCTTTAGACCTTATGGAGATTTTTTTTTGATTTAATTAACGCAGATCAAACTCCCAGGAGATTTCATGTCCTCCATAACTGTGTGTGATAAAGACAGTAATTTAAAACCTATTTATAGGTCTTTGTGTTCATTTACTTGAAAAAGGGATTGAAAAAAACCCTCTATGAATCATTCTAATACAGCAGAAGCTACTGAAGTTCTTTAAAGTAGGAGCCAAATACATTTATAAATGATGGAAGAACAGTGGCTAGGGACAGATTCAGAGATCTGGTTTGTTTTCCAGGCTGCAACAGTGGCATCTAGTCCCTGCTACACAAGTCAGTTGTACATTTTATCCACCAATGTTTTAATCCATGATGAATAAGGAGGCCTTTATGTGGGATCCCAGGACCTTGACCCCTCCCTCTCATGGTCTTCATCAGTGGATTATGAGATCAAACTACCCCTTACTTGCTTTCTGTACCAGGAACTCCTGGCTGAGCTGTGGCCTAGTTTTAAGACACGGGATGAAAAACTATTCTGTGGTTAGGACGATCTCCTGGGAAGTTGTGGGTTGTAGGTTTCAGCATCAGCAGAGTGAGGAGGTCCCCAAAAGCTTGGTTTCACATGTCTTGGAGCACTGTAATAACTTCTTAATAAAAGAAATCACCGCTAGATCCTTCTTCACACTTCTCTTAATGTGAATTCTTTCATTTCATACTGTATTCAGTGATTTCTAAGCGCATTAGATGAAGTCTGGTTTTGATAACGTTTTGGCTGAACTGAGGTGTCCAGCTTCTTCATGTAAGATGTTTCTCAGGATGATCTGAATTAGAATGAAAGAGGGGGAAAAAAAATTGCTTGCCTGCAAAAAATAGTAAGTGGAGAGAGAGATGCAGAGAAAAATAATCATTGAGGAATACATTGGCAAAGAACATGCTAAATACTCCAGAACAAGATTCCATAAATTATATGAGAACTGTGGAAGGAAATGTCAAACAAGTGTGCTGTGCCCTCTTGGTCTGTGCCTGGAATTCTCCTTTTATAACATGTACCATCATCAGGCTTCTGCACTGAATAAAATGGGGTCTTGACAGAAAAAATAACATCATATGATCTCACAATTAAATAATATATCCTGTCACATACACAAAGGGTAGAAGAACAGCAGCTGCGTACTCTAATTGGCATACAACATTTAAGTTTTTCTTCCAAGCCAGTGACCAGGCTAAATCTTAGTAGAAACAAGGTGGAACAGAATGAAACTCTGCTGGACTCAGGAAGTGCCATAATATCATGCTTTAAAGAGATGGGATTTGTTCTACGATTCAGACACCTGTGTGTCTACCTGTGAGCCAACTGTCTACAGTCTCTTAAATTCAATGGAAATCTATTCAATACAGTCAGGGCTGCCTGGAGAGTGATTCAACTGACCAGCTACTCAAAGGTGAACTGAATTGCTCTTTAATTGCTGCCTTGATATCCACTGCCTGTGATGGAAGCTTAGATACCTAAGACAGAGAGGATTTCTACATATGGACACCCAAACTGACTTATCTTGATGTTGAGGTGAGCCTCAGCCTTAGAGACTCCGCTTGAGATAAATGTTTTTTTTTAACAGCCCCTACCTGAAGTACTTATGTAGCAGTGCATTTTAATCAATATAATCTGTTGTACAAGTAGAAGAATGTTAATTTTTTGACATTTTATTTTACGATTGTAGTATTGTCTGCTTTTCAGAGTTCAGTAGAGATTTTCCAGTAGTGAGCAGAATTCTGTGTGTGCTAAAAGGCTTAATGAGTATTTTACTATTCTACTCTCCTAGCAATTCTCCAAGAGTTGATAATGTTGTGTGATAGTAATCAAGCAAATCTGTATTTTGATGCTGAGACAGGGAGTGCTGTTATTCTGTGTTCCTATTCTTCGATAGTTAGGAAAACCTGGAACTCTTCTACCTCCTTTGTTGGTTGAACAACAAATAGAAAATGTGAAGGCTTGTGTTGGAGGTGTGCTGCTTCCTCAGATAAAATATTAGCACCGCCCTTCCCAAGTTTTATGTTATACATCTCTCAAGTTAGTTTAACGTTATTTATTATTATTATTCTATTCTATTGCACTTCACAGATTTTAGCAGCATTCTTGTAGGATTTTTTTTTTTTTGTGTTGCATTCCTTAAAATGTGCAATTATGATCCTAAAGTTTCACGAGGATTTTCTCTGCCCAGTGGTAGGCCTTTCAAAAAAGCATTTATTTTGTCTTTGAGGACTGCTTTAGGAGACTTACAGAGGATTACTGGAAATTCTGCTAATAATTTTTAGGTATATTTTAATCTCCATAAAAAAAAAGAAAAAAAAATGTCTAAAATTGACATCTTTTAAGGTGCGCTTCTAGACTGTAATGACTGTAATACAGAGTCTGAGGATTGCCTGAATCTAGCAGAATATCCAAAGGGTTTGACAACTTCCATGCGAGAAAACAGAAATATACTCAGAAGGAATTCCTAGCAAGGTAACAAGCAGGGATGTTAAACTTTTAAGGGGAATTTAATTTTTTAAAATTAAACCAATTTATATTAATACTTTATCCTGAAATTAAAATTCAGAAAGCTTCAGCTTCCCCAACACTTAAATATATACTTAAGAGTGAGAGAGCAAGTAACACAATAACTTTATAAACTTTATTATGGACAACTGATGAAGAATCCTTCTGAATCTGGGCTTATTATTTCTGTGATAGGAATATGGTCTGTTCTGGAGGAAGTACGGTGGAGGTTCTTGGAAGTAATGTATCCCCTTTTTCCAAGCATCTCATATTTTGCAGAGGCACAGATGTGTCAGGCAACACTAACCTTTTCCAGGAGAGCAGACTGTATAGTGTTTCCAGTCCTTTTTTGGCTCAGTGAGTCAACTGCTTAGCAGACCTTATAAATCATGGCATGACTCCTTCCTTTTGAGGCTCCTTGAGGAGCCTTTGCAATTTCCAAAAACACTAGAAAGTGGAGGGGCAGAGCAGCTACTTAGTGGGAAGCTTTGGTAAGTGGAACTGAAAGTCATTGTGTCTAATTTTCATCAAAGAAATGTAAAGCATTCATTCTAAACTTATTGTCTAGACTTCCTCTAGAGAGAGAGAAGGGAAGAGGTAGAAAAAACTCCTCTCAAGGTGAGTAATTTTCTCCTCTGAAGTTTTAAAACAGGGATGAAATGAAAAATTTTCTGTCTCCATTAAGGAGCCTAGATGGCGAGCTTAGACCACACATGAACTTTCAGCAAGATGTAGTTTGGAAAAAGATGAGATGGATAAATAAGGCAGAGCTCAACGCTGTGGAAGAGGATAATGAGTGGGCTTGTGTAGTCAATGAACTTTCCTGGCTTTATGGCATCAGGACAGCTGAGGCACAAAGCAAGCTTATGGCTTTCTAATAGGGACAGGACAAAGCAGAGAAGATGGAACAGGGAGGGAAAAATATGTGCACCATATGACAAAAAGAAGAGCTGAGGTTTTTACCTTGTCCACTAGATGAACTCTATGGGGTATCAGAGGGGAGTTCCAGTCCACGGCAACCTCAGAGGACCTTAGACAGTCTGCAGACAGGAAAGAGTAGAAGAAAATAGATGATCTGATATATTTAGCGATATTTCCCCTGCTTGAATTCTACAGAAGGGGAACCCCCAGAGAGCTTTAGTCAACCCACCATGTGAACTTCAGGGAGGAATTGTTCTTCTTTTACGTTATGAAACATCCTTTGTGAGCAACTTACATTTTGAGCACTTTGAACACTATTTCTGCCACGAAAAAAGTCAGACAAATTTCACACTGTATCACTTCATACACTCTGTCCTAGTTTTGGAGAAAATCCAGCCAGTCACAGACCTCCTCAGTGCTCAGTTTTGGAGGTATTTGGGTTCTTTTGTGAATTTTAGGGTGCAGAGAAGTTAAAAGTAAATCTCTGATCATTATTCAGGGAAAAACTCTGTGATAACTCACTTCGCACTGTAAGAGTTTGTTAGTCATTACAAGATGCAATGAACATGCAAAATGTATAAAAAAGATTAGTTCCTAGAAGCTGATGTGCTCTCATAGACTCCCACAGAGCTGGGACAGTTGAGTATTATCTCTGCTTTCCAGACAGGGATGCTCAGACAGGCAGCTCTTCAGGAACTTGAAGGTGGCATGAGAAGCCGGCAGTAAAACTGTGCTGTAAGCCCTTGTGACTTTTGGCCTAATGCCTTACCCACTTGCTGAAATTTATTTGTCTTAATTTGCTTGAGGCCTAAGTGAAGAGGTACTAAACTAGTTCTGCCTCACATAGACCTTTCACATGGTGCTGCCTCTAGCTAGCTGTACGTAGAAGAAGATATGCACTGCACCGGTTGGCTGAGTTAAAAGAGGATGAGACAGAAAGAACCAGGGATCTCATCTGGCCTGTGTTTAGCCAGGATGGCTACTTATTTTCAAGGTATTTGTGATATTGGTGTTCTTCTGTTTGATTTCTCTGCCTAAGAGGTCCTCAAGACACTGAAATCATCTCAGCTCCCAAGATTCACCTCTGTCTGGCCCATGTGCAACCCAATGGCCAAGCAACAGGGCTATGTAAGTGGGAAGGTATGGAAGTTTCAAGACTGAAAATTCAGGCTGATTCATGAGGGGTCAGCACCAAACCCTGGGCACAAGCTGCTGCAAATGGCAGCAATTGTGAACTTCTCATGGGCAAGATGGTCAGCTCCCACTAATATACAAGCGGACCAGAAAGCTACTGCAATGGAGTCAATGAAGATTTTCCCTAGCATGAGGGAATCCTTTCATTGCTTATATGTTAATGAAGAGACAACAAACAGCAAGTTTTGAAAAATCCTTAATTTATTTTATTATAATTTTTTTTTTAATGATTTCATTTTTTCTCTTTTATTCTACTTTTGACTGCTCAGTTTGTGCCTCCCTGAATCCTGTAATGTTATTTCACTAGTGTTTAGGACAGTACTGATACAGAGGCTGGGCTACAGAGAAAATTATTTTGGGAGGAATAAGCTAAATATTGTACACTTAACTATTGTTCCAAAAAAAAAAAAACCAAAAAAAAAAACAAACCATCCAAAACCAAACCAAACAACAAACCTGCACAAACCCTCCAAGATTCCTGTCATAAAAAAGCAGAAAAAGTCTCTCAATAGCCTTGTCAGCCAGGTCTGTTTTAAGACTGCTTTTTTTCCCCTGTAAACTTCTTTAGGGCTTTTTAAACAAAAGAAAAAAAAGAAGGCAATAATGCCTGTTTCTGGTAGCAAATAGCATCTCACTTGAGTTCTGGCAATGAAAATACGTGAATATCTGTGGCAAATGCATGACAACAAGAGCACCTGACTTTGTCTCACCATTTCTTACATCTATTCTTTGTTAGTATTGGCAGAATTATGCCTTTTATTGTCATGATAAGTCCTGGTGGCTCTGCTTACGTGCTGTAAGACCACTGGAGATTGTGCACCTTCAGTCAGTATTTACCGTTGTTTCAGGGATATATGTGAGCTGCAGAGTAAAAGGTCACTCAGAGTACTTGCTTTGGATTTGTTTTTTCCTCTCTGAGACAGGAGCTGCTCATCTACACAGCACTAATGTTTTACCTGATCCCCTGAGAGGCAGAAACACGCTTCTAGAATGTTTCCAGTTGGAGATCTACTGGCACCTTTTAGAAATCCTTAGTGCATCCCTCAAATCAAGAGACATAGAGTCCTCCACAGCGCTGCTCCACTGTAGCCGCACTTACAGCTGAAAAAGTGCAAACCTCAAAAGCTTGCCAGAGCTTTACTTTTAGAAAAATTGAAGTATTGCTAGATTAGTTCTAGCTTCGTTTACCTGCTTTAAGAGTCTAGTATGACAGTTTTGTTTCCAGCCTCCTATGCTTTTTTGCAGGGGCCATTTTGGGGAAGTGGGAAAGGCTTAAATTATATTTGTGATCATTCCAGATTTTGCGCTCATCTTACTTTGAAGAACCTTTAAAGCTCAAATTAAGCAAGACTCCTGCTGTTACCTCAGTCTGCTGTGAATGGGTCTGTGCAACTGTTACATGTCACAGAGTCACAGAATCACAGAATGTTAGGGGTTGGAAGGGACCTCCAGAGATCATCGAGTCCAACCCCCCTGCCAGAGCAGGACCATCTGGTCTAGGGCAGGTCACACAGGAATGCATCCAGACGGGTCTTAAAAGTCTCCAAGGAAGGAGATTCCACAACCTCCCTGGGGAGCCTGTTCCAAAGTTCTTCCTCATGTTGAGGTGGAGCTTCCTGTGCCCTTTGAAAGTAATGGAGTGACAGGGAAAAAACCTGCTAAGACTTCCCTTTTGATCTAGAAGGATTTTAGTGCAATGGCTTTCATTTGTTTTAAGGCTTTGATTGCGTAAATATTTTCAGAGAATAAAGCACACACAATTCTTAATTGCTTCCTAAAGTGGGAAGCTGCTATATCTTAAGCAGAGAATTAAATTATTGTGTTTTTCCTGAGGATCTGTGTGCTGCTAATCTCCCCTATAAAATTAACTCTGGAGTGAAAGTCATTAATCATGGTATCTTAATAACATACACTTCAAATAGTATATACCCCTTTCCGATTTCTAAGAAACCATCAGTGAAAGCAAAACTTAGTGTGAAATGCTGGGGACATCTAGTGGAGAAACAGTAAAATACTAAAAACACACGGGGAACATTGCCTAGTGTTAAAACCAAGATCAGGACTCACATTACCGAGTAAAGATTCAGTCTATTTAAACCCTAAATTAAATGGTTCCAGACAAAAGAAAACTCTTTTTTCTATTTCTAGAAGTGCCAACTATGCCTTTGCAATTGCCTTTAAATAATACATTATAAGTAATTAAATTTCATTTTGGATTTGGAAGCGGGATTTTTCCTATAGTTTTATTTGTTTGACAAGTAAACTGTTTGCATTTATTTCAGATTACTTGTGTGCAATAAACCAAAGATGATACTTGCCAAATAATAGTTGCCAACTTTTTTTTTTTTAACTAATTCTGAGACGTTTGGGTGGAGGATGCTAAAAGCAGCATGTTCAGGTAGCTCAGATTCCTTTCTTGTCAGAATTAAAGCTGTCAATGAAGTTGATTTGTACCAGTAATATTACCGTGTTGTTGTATTTAATCTTTGACATTTTTTATATGACCTTACAACTCAACTTCATTTTGGAGCTATATTGTCGTATTAGGGAGAAAAATGCTTTGACTACCTTCCCCACAAGTTCAGAATCCTGACTCCTGGGGAAAAATTTCCTGTCTCCAGGAAGTGACGTATTGACTTGCATGGGCTTCAGTGAGACTAGTGTACCTTGAGATCACTCAGCTGAAGAAGGTTTTAGAAACTGCTTGGAATTAGTATCAAAACAATTACTGGCCGGACGTTATGAATACAAATAGGCCAAATTATATTTAATACACACAGTAACCAACATCCCATCTATTTCGCTTCACTTACACACTCAATTCAGTTATAAACAAACCCACACAGGTATGTACATGCAGACCTGTAGTATCCCAAATCACTGCTTAAGGGCACAGTCTGAGACTGCTTTCAGGAACCAAAGCCAAAGTGCACTGCCTAGTCCTAAGTAAATCTTTGGACTAGAAAGCACAGGAGGGTGAGTGTTATGGTGTAATCATAGAATCACAGAATGACTTGGCTTGGAAGGGACCTTTCAAGATCACCTAGTTCCAACTCCCCTGCTGTGGGCAGGGATATAATGCTGGAGTGTAGCTAAATGGAGCCCTGCCAAGGCCCTGTAGGGAAGTAGAACACCACCAATTCCTGTTGATTTACATTTTTCTTAGTGAAAGACAGTATCATTTTGGGGCCAACAGCAGCAGCAGTTTCAGACAGGGACATCGAGTAGTGCCTCTGTAATGAAGCAGAGAAGTGTACCTTGTGTAGCAACCACCTTAAGGAAGAAATAGGTTACTCCATATCTGAAACTTCAGAGTCCAGGAAGCAGCAGTTCCTCAGAGATATTTTTCAGGCTATTCTACTCAGCCTATACTATATTATTCTCCGTGCATCAAGAGATCTTTGGATAAAGGAAATAGTGCCACAGTTTTTTATTTTAGTGTAGCGGTTTTGAGGTAGTTCTTCAGAATGGCAAAACCTTCAATAATTTTTAAAGGGGAAAAGTCAAATGTACAAGAGCCCTGAGCCTTCCCCATTGGGAGCTATTGTAAAAAGCAGTAACCAGGAAGGCAGGTAGGTTGAGGAAGAGTTATCCTCAAGCAGGACTAAAATTTTCTGCCTTAATTCCCTAGAACAATGGCCTTCTGCTCCCCAGATAAATGATGTGATAAACCTCTCTCTCACAAAATGGATTACACTAGACAGGTTCTCACCAGTCCTGACTACTGTTTTTTTTGTGAGAAAAATGTGTGATTAGGCACTATGACCACAGAGTTCTACTGTAAGACCAGCAAACAAAGAGACTCAATTCATGGTTAAAAATGTCAGGTATTGAAATCCATGGGACTGTGATAAACTGCTATTTTATCTGCTGTTAGCTTACAGGAATTGTCCTTAGAAATCTTGCCTTCTGTATCTTGCATTTTATAAGGACTGAAGTAAAAGCTTCTTCAAAAGAAGAATCAGCAGTAAAAGTCTGACAATTAAGTAAAATATTAAGGTTAAGAGAAATGCAAGATTTGCCAAGGTGGTGCAGCATATAGCTAAACAGCACAGTACTGAAGTCCAACTCCTACTCCAGTGAGAACCTGTCTGTTGCAGTGTCTAAGTAGCCAGAAGAGGCAAACTACATTTTTGGTGTGTTTTTCAGATATTTCATACTAAGACAGTTCACATTACAGTTCTGATGAAACTATGTTTGAACAGGAAATAATTTGGACATAGTGGTATCTGCACAATGGATTAGGAAAAAAAAAAAAAACCAAAACCAAACAGATAGACCAAATGGGACCAGAGATTGTTCCTCTGCTGTAAACAGAGTCTCTCTTGGTTCAGTTGACATCTTTAATGGGAGAGTCTGTCCTTCCAGTAAATCAAAGGGAACAGAAATCAGTCCTGTAAGCAGGTGGTTCTCTGGGTGATGACCAAGGTCAGAATTTCTAACTCATATGAGTAACTGGGGAAACTGCCTGTGAACTTGGAGACTTTGTGAAGGTAGAGCCTAAACAAGCTGTTTGGTGCATTAGCACTCCCCTACTAGTGTTACAGAGACTCAATGCTAAACACTAACAGTTTTTAATGAAAACAGGATGTCTTAAATTCTCACTTTAGGACTGGTGAGATATTAGACAAGCTGCATGGTGCATTCTTCCTTATGGAAAACTATAATTTAAGTGCCCTTTAGAATTGGTTTCAGAAACTGATGAACCACCTAACTGAGTAGAATAGAGGGTATTTGCCCAATGATATATTAAGAGCATCTTATTTCTATCTGAGCAAAAGAAAATTGTGCTCTCTGGAGTAAGAGTGGCTTGTATCACCTTCAAGATAAGGTACTGACTATAGAAACTGAAAAATATTAAGTGGGATTATTAGGACTGGTTTATCAAAATGACACACAGTCACATAAAGCCATGTGTAGCTTAGGATTCTCCTGAGGATTGGTGCAGAAGCAAGAGCATATCTTATGCCTCTTAAAACATTGGACTTGTTTGGGAGATATGTGTAATGTTCAAATTGGATTGGCTTAGGTAATAAAAAAGCCAACATATTCTGAAATCATTAATGTGAAAAGTCTTTGCATGGCACTTAGAGTAGCATAAGATAGTAATCCAGCTCTCGTAAGTACTGATTTTGACTCAACTTCCAGAAAACTCTCAGTCACAAATTTGTACAAGTACTGTGCTGGTGCAGAGTACCCCTAGTGCAGGAAGATAACCAATTCTGTACTCAGGAAAATGAGAAAATCTTGATTGCCAAGAAAGTTGCTTGTAACTGCAGAAAAAGAGACATTTTTGATTCTTTCAAAAATGGGCAGCCTGAAAATATTGTTGTCTGGGCACTAATCTTTTGTTCTTGATTGTGTTTAAAACACTCACTGCTATTATATCTACATAAATAGACTACTATTGACTTCATTATGTCTTGCACATGATCCTCCTCAAAATACATCTTGGAATATACTTTTGCAATAGTATCACATTCTTGACTTAAATTAAATGACTGCTTCACTGAACGCCCAGAGCCTTTTTTTTTTCTTTCAGTATTGCAGACTATTCCCTTGTTGTATTTACACATTTGAGCATTTGAATATTCCTTACCAAACTCTTAGCCTTTATTGCATTTCATCATGCTCATTTCAAGCCGTGCCTTTCATAGAATAGAATCACAGAATTGGTTAGGTTGGAAAAGACATTTAAGATAATCATGTCCAACCATTAACCTCGCACTGCCGAGGTAACCTAGTACTGTTCATTTATTAACATTACTTAAAATTTAAATCCTGTTCTGCTGAACATTTGCACCTTGTTCCAGTTTGAACTGCAAATGTTACAAATATGCTCTCTACTAAGTCATCCAAGGCATTGAGGAACATACTGAATGCAGCCTACAATAGATGTCTGTAGCCTGTCTCTTGATACCTTCTGACAGGCAGATATTTTTTGATAACTAGCTTGTGAGTGCTTTTTTTTTCCCTGGATAGTTACACACCTATTTCATGATGTTTATCTATATGTACTCTGTACTTGTGTACTTTGTGTATTTTGCTAGCAAGAATGATATTTGAAATGGTGTCACTAGCCTTACTAAGTGCAGTATATAGCAAATATCTGATCAAGTCTCGCCCTTTGTGAGTGCTGAAGTAAAGATGACACTAGCTTTTCAGCCTTCACTATCTGCTGTTCTCTTTCCTTCCTTGTAAAGCAATAGTCATTCTTTTCCTTGCCGTCTTCCCATTTCTAAATGTTTTTTACTTGTTGTATTTTATGTTTCTGGTTAGATGAAATATATTCACTTTGATCTAAGCTGCATCTCATTCCTTTATAGTCTCTTTTACATCTATACCTGTAGGTCTTTATTCCTGCTTTTGTATTTATGTTTGTATTTTTCTGCTTTCCTTTTTCTTTTGCTGGCCATTAAAGAGCTTTTGATGGAGCCATATTGGTGTCTTACTATGCTCCATATGTTTCCTTTGCATCATGACAGTTTGCCATTGTATCTTTAATATAGTCCCTTTCAGTAACTGCGAATTCTCTTGCAGTCTTTTTTTCCTTAGAATAACTTCCCATGAGACCCTACCTTCCAGTTCCCTCAGTTTGATGAAGTCTGCTTTTTTGAACTCCATTGTCCTTATTCTGCTGCTCTCATTCCTCCCTTTCTTTAGATTTGTGAACTCTATAGTTTTGTAATCACTTTAACCGAAATTACCTTCTACCTCCAGCTTCTCAACCAGATCCTCCCTATTAGTCAGAATCAGCTCTAAAACAGCTGCAAGCTTCTCAGTACCTTCTTCCTGAAAGAAAGTTGTCATCAGCATGTCCTGAAAGCCTACTGGACTTTCTTCATCCTGACATTATTTTCCAGCACATACCTGTGTATGATTCAAGTCTCCCATTACTACAGGTAAGAGGGCACCCTTTGGATGCTTCTATTAGCTGAAAAAAAAACACCCAGACACACCCAAACCACCTAAAAAAGCACCAAAATCTGCTCTTCTGTGTCCTTCTGATGAAGTTATTTCTAGCATGTCCCTATTATGACTTTCCCTTTGTTTTTTTCCTTTTTACTTTTTTCTTGAGATGCTCAATGCACCTCTCACCTCTTCTGGCAGTTGAGCAAGGATCTACATTTTTGATGCACAGTGAGGAATCCACTTATTTCTTTTCCCAAGAGCCTGTCTTTCATAAACAAAGTGTACTTCTTTATCCCAGCAGTTAGAGGAAATAGCATGGAAACATGAACATTACACAGAAGTCATAGACAGCTGCTTAGTCCAAGTGGGACTGTTTCTCTCTCATATTCAAAAGCTACCTTACTTCTAGGGAATTAGAAGACTCCAGAAACTTCCTTAGTTTTGTCATACCCTTATCTATGATATTTCATCTAAATGAAAGGTTTTAACAAGTTTGAGGCTTAGTAAATTTGCAAAAGTACTTTATTGAGCAAAATACTTTTAATGAATTACACCATACACATGATGAGAATTAAATCCAGAGCTAACTGGTATTAACTGGCCAGAAGATCATATAATAAACAGAGATTGCAATATAAACACCAGATCTTATGGAAAAGAGACGGTAATTTTCTGGCAGAGCAGGGT
>NW_008613164.1:0-12250 GCF_000691845.1 Merops nubicus | reverse complement strand
CTGCAGGATGCTCTCTTTAGCTGTGAGTAAATTTATTTGCAAAGCTACAGAAATCTTCATTAAATTTATTTACCTCTCTAACCTAGTATTGGTTGTTTTTGACTATTTGGGCTATGAAAAAGCCACATCAGTCCACTGACATCACCCTTCCCAACACTGAAATAGATTTTTGTTTTCATGATGGAAAATACAGCCTCTCCCTGTCTGGTAAATAGCTTTAGTCCAAACAGGAAGAGATGCCAGCTTCAAGGCTCCCCTGGGATTATTCCATGATTGTGGAAAATAATTTAGAACATTTATCATTACCCCAGAAGCTGTTGCTGGTATCTTTGATTCACCTGTACTGAAAAAAAGCCCCATCCCATAATCACTGCATGATTGAATGTGAAAGGCCTTTAGGGATCACCTAGTCAACATTCCCTTCTCAGAACAGGGTCAGTTACAGCACATTGCCATGTGACATGGCCATGTCCAGCTGGTTTTTGAATGTCTCTAAGGATGGTGACTCCACAGCCTCCTCAGGCAACTTGTTCCAGTCTTTGAAAAATAAAAAAGTTTTTCCTTATGTTTAACTGGAATTTCCTGTATTTCAGTTTCTGCTCACTGTCCCTTGGGCCTGTCCCTGGACACCACTAAGAAGAGTGGCTCTGTCTTCTTTACTCCTTGCCATCAGGCATTTAGTCTTCTCCAGGCTGACCCATGCCAGCCGTCTCAGCCTCCTCACATAGTTCATATGCTCAAATCCCTTCATCATCTTCATGGTCTTCTGCTGTACTCCCTCCAGTATGCCTGTGTCTCTCTTGCACCGACCCAGCACTCCAGCTGTGGCCTTCCCAGTGCTGAGGGGATCATACTGTTGAATAGCAGGAAATGTGATGTTGCTTCTGATGCAGCCCAGGAGACACTGTTTGCCTTCCTTGCTGTAAGGGCGCATTGCTGCCTTATTGTCTACCAGTACCCTCAGGGTCTTCTCTGCAAAGCTCCTTTCCTTACAGTCACCCCCCAGACTGTACTGGATGCAGTTTTTCTCCCCAGGGCTATTTACCTTCACTTGAACTTCCTCAGTTTTTTGTTGGTCCATTTCTCCATGTTGCTGTGGTCCCTCTGAAAGGCGGCAACGGGTGTGTGAAACCACTGCTCCTGGTTTTGTATCTTCTTCAGCCTTGCTAAGGGTGCAGCCCATTCCATCCTCTAGGACATTAATGAAGATGTTACAATGTATTTGACTCAGTGTTTACCCCTGGGGGACTCTGCTAACACCTGGCCTCTGGCTAGACTTTGTGCCACCTTGAGTCCAGCATTTCAGACAGTTTTCAATCCATGTCACTGTGCTCTTGTCTAGCCTGAACTTCATCCTTCTGTCTATGAGTGTGCTATGGCAGACACTTTTGAAAGCCTTACTAAAGTTGAAATAGGCATCTGCTGTTGTTCCCTTGTTCACCAATGTAGCCCTATCACTGTAGAAGGTTATCAGGATGGTCAGATGTGATTTCCTCTTTGTAAATCTATGATGACTACTCGCAGTCACCTTCCTGCATTTCACTTCTTCCTAAATGGCTTCTAGAAGGATTTGCTCCATCAGCTTCACAGGGATCAAGGTGAGGCTGACTTGTCTAGTTGTCACTGGATCATCCTTCTTGTCCTTCTTGAAGGTAGTAGTTGATGTTTGCTTTCTTCCAGGGATGATAATCAAGGGTGGTCTCACAATGACATATTTTCAGTTGGAGATGTGTTCACAAAATAGCCCTTTTTTTTTTTTTTTTTTTTTCTAGCTAGAGTTCACTTTAATGTAGGCTATATTATTTCAGTCTTAATTTTGAAAATCAAACACAATTGCCTCACTATAAAATCCAGTCCAATGATCTTTCTCCTTCTTATGAAAAACACAGGCCCAGTCAAAGTCAAATGCATAATTTATATCCTCTAACAAAGCTTGTTTATTCATATAAAGAAGGAGGAGTCATATTATAATATGAAGGTCTCCTGAGGAATACTGTAGAAGAACATCGACTTCATTCTGAACAGGACTGAATAAAGCATTGTTCTTTGTGTAGAAATACAGAGCAAGACATATTAACAAGAAAGTAGTCAATGACCATTCACTGATCCATAAGCGTACACAGAATATTTTGAAATAAGTAGGGATGCTGTGAATATAATTCTGTATGCTTCTTTGGAATACTGAAAATTATAACTGGTATTTACATGTCTGCTCCTCTTAGAATGCAAGATAGAAAGTCTTCCTATAAATCTAAGATTATTTAGATTTAAAAAACGTACCCCAAGGGTAGTGCAAGAGTTGTCTGACAATTTTTTTTTTTTTTTTTTTTTTGAGAAACTCTCTGCAGCCCAAGAAATCAGAATGAAATTTCAAAAAGAATCTTCTAGATTGGAATATCATATCCTAGATCCAGGGATTTCTTTGCTTCTTAGAATATACAGCAGCAACCAGGGATGATTAATTGGCTTAATTTTCTCCATATTAAAGAGCAGTTTATACTTCTGGAAAATATCCAGTACAATAATAAACAAATAAATAATTCCTCAGCCTCAGTTCTCCTATCTGGTTCTGTAGGCGAATAGCCATCTCTAGGAGCTATAGATACAGGGAATGCTGCTTCTGTGCCTTTCTAGTCTTTTCCACCATTTCCAGAGCCCATGACTACCCTAAGTTGTTTGGACCGCAGAGTTCTGTAAACAGAGATAGCCAGGCTGGAACGAGAAGAATGGAGATTCATAGCACACTTCCCTCAAGAAGGGTGGATATCTTTTCAGATGCCCATATGCAGTGTTCCAGTAGCAGCATGCTGGCAGTCCCTGTGGACGAGGTATCTGCTGAGGCATGGGGTTGCCCCTGATGGCTGTGTGCCCATAAAAGGCACAGGAGAGCAGGAGGGCATTCTGCTGGGCAAGGAATTTCCCATCTTGCACCTGCCCCCGGGCTCATGAGTCAGAACACTGGGCTTTTCTGCCCTTAAAAGGCAAGATTTAGTACTTTCTCTCCAAGAGGTCCCTGTCTGCCCTCTCTCCTTACTAGAAAAGCCTGAGAGAGGGTAAAAGAAGTGCTGACTTCACTACTTGGACCAAAATAATTGGGATCAAAACCAGGCTATCTGTGGGTTTAGATAGGTTTGGCTTTACAAAACATGTATTTAGTACACAAAGTATACATTAGTGATTAAAATGCATTGATTGAAAATGAAATACAAGTAATAATGCCACAATTTTTTTATTCAGTGGCTGTCTGAAAAAGCCACACTAGGTTGTAATGCAAATATGCCAACCCATACAGCCTTTCTTTCCAGGTATATACTTTATGTATTAAAAGCTAATGCTCTTACAGTACCTTCTAGCAATTTGCATATACTGAATCCACTATGTAGAGCAAAAAACGTAACTTGCATAATGAATTGCACACATACAAAAAAGAAGGTATGCAAAATAAACACATCGACTATCTGAATACTAATTACCTACAAGAAAAATCTGGAGACACTCAGTATGCAGAACCAATCAGTTATTGCAGTGAACACCTATAAGTAATTTCCTCCAGGAAGAAAATTTTCCATTAGCTTTAGTGAATTTATACCCATTATAGAAAGGTTGTAGCTAAACAAATATTATTTTAGTTTAATTGCATTAAAAATTAGAAATGCAAATTCTGGTGCACCATGTCTCTAAGTCCTTGTCTCCCTTTTTATGATAATACCCTTCTAATGGTTTAAGCCTATGAAGAAAAAACACTGAAGATTTTAACTAGCAGCTTTGCAGGGGGGCAGAAAGGAGCAAAGAAGATTTAGTGGTGAAAAGAGCAAATAAATAGGTGCTCCAAGATTAAAAAGAGGGTAGAAGTGCATGCTGAGCTGTTGAAAGACCTCTCTGTGTTTAAAGAAAAATATTGTTTGGTTCTTTCACCAGTGCATGATCAAAATAAGAGGTACAAATTAGTTCATGGCTGCTGAAGCTACAAAACATCATGCAGAGAGCTGTCTTTGGGAACGTTTTAATGAGGAGAAGAGGTCATCAGACTGTGACATTGCTTTTCAGAATTCTTCAAGAACAACACAGACTTCCTGTTCCAAATGTGGTAAAGAATAAAACAACCTTAGTAGTAATCGTACAACTTTTGAACCGTGTTCCTTGGAAATACTGTACCGTGCTCATTTTGTAGCTTTAGTTAGCTATCTCAAAGGAACTCTTCCATATTTTCCATGTGCCCTTATTTCAAAAGTACAGTGAAATGGTAGAGCTTCAACAAGGATTATATTTATAAAATAAAGTTTTATTCAGTCTTCTAAAGAGATTTTAATGTTTTCATTGCTCTAGGTGAAATGGTACACTGTGGCTCTCTTCATTAACATTTAGCATCAGTGCAAAAATCAAGGATTGCCACATACAGTTTGAAAGAACATCCAAAATGTCTTTGAAATTAAATTCACTACAATCTTAGTTTTGCAGCATTTCAAACGTGATTTTAAAATGTATAAGTTAAGTTAATGGCATTCCAGGTCAAATATCCGCAGCCCAATAACAAGTCCCACGTAGAATGGCATTATTTAAATTTGTGGCGTACTGTATATGCTGACTAGGATTGAAGAAGACAGTTTAATAAATTTAATAAATAAGATGTATACTGCAATGCAGTTATTGGAAAAAAGCTTCCTTGAGGATATTTAGAGAGACTATTGGCAGAGAGAAGATACTGGTAAATCAAATAATTATTCTAAATTATGGGCATCATTAGTACAACTGGAATGGCTTCAGGATTTCCAATAATTATAAAAATGCCAGTAACTAGCAGTTGACAATGTCTTTTACTCCTGATAAACAATTGCTCCTGTGAAAGAAACAGTTATCAAAATAAAGATTTCTAAGTATCTTTTTCAAAGATTTCTAACGGTAAGAAAGAATACAAATGTGTGTTAAATAACATTCATGAATCAAATTCTATAGTTATTAATTTGGTTAAAAATTTACTTACATATTTATTAAAACAGGAAGAGCTGTATTACAAATCATCCCTTTTTCTTTCTAGAATAGTTGTAATAAAATTTCATTTAGAAAAATATGCAACAAAAAGCTGGTATAGACAGACTATTGCTCATGCCATAGAAATTCTATTGTATTTCTTTAACTGCATATTCTTTTAAATTATAATCACTATGTTAAGAGAAGAAGGGATAACATAAACCATACTGTATGCCTCCTTTCTCTTCCTTTTCCATCAACAAAGGGAGAAAATGAATTTCGTAACTGTCTTCTGTAATCAGAAAGGAAATCTCTGTCATAGTGTTTTCACTCAGCTTTTTTCAGGTGTAAAGAGCACTGGCAACTGTCCACCATCTGTAATTCTGACCTGAATATTGAAAGTCTACAAAAGAAACATATATGTATTTGTTAACAAAGGCACGCTTTCATTGACAAATATAGTGTAGTAGCAAATGTTTATTTTTTTGCCATTAATCTTACAACTTTAAATATTAATGATTACCAGGTCATTATGCTCTGCAATACTCCCATGAATCAGTTTATTTAAGCATTTACACTGGTTTTATTTTCCTTGGTATAGTTTTCTTCTCTTTCACATGAGGTACTAAATAGACAACTGGAAATATTTTAATTATCTTTTTCAAAAAATCCCAATGCAAATTTTTTTTCACAAAGGCTAATAAGTTTGTTGGTTTTCAGTTTAAACCTTTAATCCTGTTTGAATGGATTGATGTCTTTTTCCTTGATTTACCAGATTCTTCTGTCAGTGATTAAGGCCTGGGAGTTTGGGCTAATCTGAGATTTCTCCTCTTGTATTGTCATTCTAGTGCCCATTATTCTTCTCTTTTTTTCCCTTTCCAAGAATACCACTGTATTCTATTCAATAACCATTGCTTGCTGAAAGAAGATGTCTTAGATAGCCAATTAGCTGTTATGCATAGAGTTTTTAGCCAGCATGGTAGCGGTATTTGTTACAGGGCTGTAAGCAAAGCATTGAAAAGTAAATGTTAAAAAAGAGAGAGGAAGGAAAAGGAGATTCTGAAATTCTGAATTTTGCTTTCAATTATCCCAAACTACATCTACAGGCAGTAATGACAAATATAAGTTTTGCGAATCAACATGATAGGAGAAAAGAATCTTTGATTCAGTGGATAAGCTGTGATGTGGAAATCCTAGAGCAGTTTTACTAGTGAGTATGCTTTTATAATTAGAGTATCAATGATTGTCTGTCTAATGCAAAATTGTTGTAGGATCCTTCGATAAAAAATGTGGGCAGCTCTTGGAAACTTTTATATAGCTGTCATAAAGCCAGACACTACAAACTGTTCCTAAATTAAATGCTATTAAATCAAATTAATAGCTTCACTGACTGCAACAGATTTTTACTGATGTAAACAAAACAAAAATACCTGTTCCTTGATACAAAAAGATGTAAGTTTTGAAAAAAATCCCATAATTATACACAGTCATAAAATAAACAGGCATAATCTAGAAAAAAAAATTATATATGTTTTTGCTGTAGTCAGAGTTTAAGCTACCAGTTTCATCTATCAAAATCTCTTTTGGGTAAAGAAAAGCAGACCCCATAATGATATCCAAAACTATCATTTTAATTTTTTTCATCAACATGAGGTGATGTTCTTCATTAAATGGCAAATGTATCCTCAAAATAGAATAATACATAAACTAAAATAGCTGTAAAATTTTATAAACGTCATGCTATATCCATATAACTGACATTAGGTATTGTGATTGGCTATTTATTTGCATTACTATTAGGGACTTATTGTTTAGTAACCCTAGATATTAATAAATTTATGGTTTTCATGCATATACTTTATCTTCTTAACTGAAACATGAACTGTATTTTGATTTTATAGTCTTTCATTTAACAAGTGACTTAAGGTTATATAAGCATTTTGGTTAAAATTTTTAGAATTTTTTTTTTAAATTCATATCTTTATATGACTTCTGAAATTTTATCAATTATAAATTATACAGAAAATTAATTGATAGTCATATCAAAATTATTTTTGCAGCCTCATTTAATCCAATTTTAGCTTTCAGTGTGAATTCCTTTTTTCTTTTTTTTTTTTTTTTCGCTAGACAATGGTCTGCAATATGTTTGAAAGAAGACTTTTGTACCATTTTTGGCCAAGTATTACACCAGATCTTGAAAAAGTTATATCAGTTCCTATAATGCAGAAAAGATTTTCTGGGAACTTCCTATTCTAGAGCACCATGTTTTAAACATGGCATTTTCTATGAAGATGCCACTCTAAAATTCTAATGGTACAGAAGGAAATCTCTGATGGTATCAAAGTTCCTGCACCCATTTTAATGCTGGATTAAATCCAGAATAAAAATCCTACCTAAATTTTAACTCGGTGAAACAGACCATGCCAGTGAGATACACCTGAGCAGTCCTTAGCAAGCAGATGTATGCATCTACATATGGTATTATGCAGTGCATAAAATAGCATACTGGGTTATGCCATGCATGCTTTATGATCTTGTCAGGACTTCTGAAAGGCATTTGATGAACATGAGACTAGCGGAAGGACAGTCTAGGTGCTGTACGCTGCTGTGGATGTAATGTAGCAAATGGTTATTGTCTGGATGAAACGTAAACCTGATTGGGTTTCACTGCAATCACCACAGATCATATGGCAGTTTTAGCAAGAGAAATGCTGAGCCTTGTTACCTGACCAAACTCCAGATGAATTGCTTAGATTCTACTACTGCAAGAAAATACATTCATGGGGTTTCTCACTTCGTAACCTATAGCACAGTGCTGCTTTTCTCTGTGAAAAGCTGTTATATGTCACAGGTTGCAATCCTCTTAGAAGTACATTAATGGGAGAGACCATTTCTAAAATGTGTTTCCATAAAGGATCCTCTAGTGAAAGGTATCTTGAGGCAGATGAACAGGGAGGATACTAAATCATACCACTCTGTAAAAGGTAGCAGCTATAATTAACACAGAATAAATCTTAAGATGTCAGTAACTGGTGTTTCTTCTACTAATGTTTATTTTGTTATACATATATATATATATATAAACTTTGATGTTTATTGTTGGTACAAAAGCGTATGTGTTATAGTCACTTAATTAGGTCCAGGGTTTCTAGAGGGCCAAGACAGGAGCACTGATCTCTGTTCCCGTCAGCAGAGAGCAGTTGGGTAGTGTTAAGTCTTGTATCGAGAGTAATTCTGCTTGTCCTCCAGACCCTACGCACATTCCTTCCATGCAGCCCTGCGGGTTCATGCTCAAAGACTGAAAGGTGAAAGAGAAGAGGAGAAAATCTTTCAGAAATCTAACAGAAGCAACCTAATAGACAGTCAAAGTGCAGTGAGGCAAGGGCAGCACAGTGCTTGAAGGGGCCCTGGTACGCAAAGGTAAATGGCCTTCTAGTCTCTTGTAAGATCCAGTAATTTAGGAGGCCAAACTTCCATTTTGTAGCAGTCATGGGAAAATAAACTCTATCCCAGAAGAAGAAGAAGTAGAAGAGGAAGAAGAAGGAAACTTTCTGAGTAAAAAGTGTCAGCCTGTTATCCCTGTCAGTCCAACACAGAAGAATATTACTTAGAATAATAGGACAGAAGCGATAGACACAGAATAAAGGCAAATAGCGAGAACTATAAAGAATGTACAAGATCCTCACAGATGATGTTGTTAACACGATGGTGCCTATTTCATACTCAAACTGGCAGCTTAAACATAGTAACTAAGCATCAGTGGTGGCATTTATTAAAGCCTCACCACTAAGATTTAAAATGCTGGTCTTAGGGCTCATTTATGAGGTTATAACTATGAGTAGGCTTCGATCCTCTTCTCTAGCACTTTGAGTCTCACTCCGTGGCTGGTGAGGTGAGAAAGAAGTTCCACCTGGTCCCATGCACGTACTGTATTAACACCACCCAGTATGAGAAGTTAGGTGGCATTTGCTTATATTTTTTTCCAATCTGCTGCAGGACAGTTTTCCTACCTATATTAAAAGAAATTTTCATACATTTTTCTGTTGCTCTTTTTTTACAGACTAGCAGACATATCCTAGTTTTAAAAATGGAATATGTGCCCTGCGTGTAAACCCTTATTCACTCTCTAAGCTTTAAATATGAGTAGTGAGAAGCTGTATATAGTACCCACAATCCCTAAGTCTTTTCAACTACCTGGGGAGATGCTTTTCTATTGATATGCCATGAGTCTTCAGAGTTGAGAAGGCAAAAATGAAGCATGTGCAACAAGAGGAGAGTGAAAACATCAGGCTTTTGTTCCTTGGAAGCAGTTTGCTGTATTCACAAAGATTGTCCAGGTGAAAGTTTGACAGTTTTTGCAGATGTTATAACTTTCTAGCAAGGAGTCTGCAAAATTACATATATCATTTTTACAACACCATTGATTGGAGTAGAATTATGAGAGATCAAGTGTCATGAGAAGTGAGCTCTGAATGCAAGAAGTATATATCAGCATTTACTCCATAACATAACTTTATCCATCCACCTCCCTTGTCATACTAACACCTAACATGATGGAAAAATCTTGAGCAAATATCACAAATAGATATATGTCAGGATAGAGCACCCTTAGAGAGTGATGTTGTGCTCAGTGCCAGAAGCTGTTATGTTAGAATACAAATTACTCAAATTACACTGAAACTTACAGGAGGAAATACTTAGGCTGCATTAAAGGGTTTTTGAAAAATATTTGTGTATTCTGGTGAACCTGACTGCAACATCTGTTGTTTAGATTGTCTAAGTTTGTTAACTATGTGACTGTTTCTGAACTATTAACTGTTTGTGTTGAAATGTTCTTATTCCTGGACATGGCCCCAGGCAATTTTCTGTGTGCATGTTTCTGTAGAAAGCGCTATAATTTCTGAGACCAAGGTTATGGAGAAGATACATTAGGGCAATATTAAAACCTCTTATAACTCTCTGTTTGAAAAACAATTGTGCTACCATGAGGTGGAGGTGGTAATTTTACATTTGCCCAGTAAGTTATTAAGGATCAGAAAGCTCTTCTGTATCTGTAATAAAAACCCATAATAATAATAATAAAAAAATAATCCCAGATTATTGGATTAAACTGTTGTAGATTGCATATGATTTCCTGGGTTTTGTTAAACTACAGCAACAAAACTGTTGTATCCCTTTACACATTGGTCCAGTTTATAGCTGCAGAGACTAAGGAACAAATTTTACACAGATGATCTTTTGCCTGCTGGAGGTCACAAAAAAAATCAAAGAGGTGCTTCAGCTTCATTCCTAAGACTCGACTTGGTACAGAGACAGAGGGATGGAGAAGAACATAGAAACAAGAAAATCAGCTATTGAAAAGTTGAGAAATCTCAGGAACTTAAAATTGGCCAGCAGGTATTCACACAGCATAGTTTAGGCTATCTGCTGGAGGAATTTTTGTGCTCTTCATCTTATTAAATATGTAGCAACTCTGCTTCTGGTAGCAGGTCTGCTGCACACCTTGTTACAGATTTCTCAGTGAAATTGTAAGAATGACAGGATTCTGCTTTGCTCTCAATTTCTGTGGTTGGCTGCTGCCCAGCTAGCCCATAGTCTACAGCAAGATGACCTGTTTTTTTTCCTTATCCAAAGGTCACTTTAATGTGTTAGAGTGCAAGGCCTCTTTGGGACTTTATGGCATAACTATTCATGTCACTGGCAGCTTTTATTAACTGTACATACTCGTTTATTGAAAGTGTTACTTCCTTTGACCCTCATCCCTCAATATTTGGCCTTAAAAAATGTAATACCTATTGTAAAAATATAACCAGATGTATTCTTCAGAGATGCAGCCCCTAAATTACAGTATTTTTTTTAGTATTAACCTCATTTTTGTTTTTCTTAATGCCTCACTTCCTCAAGTTATATGAATACAGTAGTATCTCACACATTGCCTCATCATCAAAAAAAAAAAAAGCTTTTGGCTCTTCTGAGACTGAAAAAATTCTGAAGAATTGAGAAGCTTAAACCCAAACTATGACTTTAAAAAATTTATTTCTTGAAATAGCATGGCTTTTTGCACACTTATCAAACTCAGTGGATTCATAACAGTGGTTTAGATATGCTTTGAACAAGGAGAAACTGTCAAACTGATCTGAATTTGTACTTAGTACTGGATACAGTGTATTTTCCCTAGAAGGTCTGTGCAACTTGAATTTGTTCCTCATTCATCTGGAAGACCTTTATTCTAACAGAGATTATGGAGAACGTTGCATTGCATTGCCTAGAAGGTTCTCAGGACACCTAAGGAGACTGAAGGGACCCAAGGGAGTGCAGGTGGGTCAGGAAGCAGCCTGTCCCCATGGTGGTGAAGCATCCACACCAACATCAGTGTGACTGCTTCTGGGTGGAAGTGAGAATTCCAGACGGTACCACATATAGTGCCTTTTTATTTTAATGAGGTGCTTTTGTCCATCACTGTGCTTGCAATGCAGTGGTGTCCATTGTCTGGCTGGGGGAGGGCTGGGAAGGTCATGCATAGTTGGCTTGGGTACTGGAGCAGCTCCTGGAGGGATCTGGGATCAGAATTTCTGGCAATAAACCTACTTTTGATCAGGATGCATGCAGACTGACAGCATGGGTGGACTATCTTATAAGCTAAGTGTTGGAAACAAAGATAGAGGTGCAGCCTGCCTCACCATCTCTAGGCCATATATAGTCCCAGGCATTTAAGGTAAACTAATTCTGCTGCTTTGCTGAAACGGGGACTTCATGGTATGGTGCCACAAATCAGGAAAGAGAGGTTACTTCTTCCATCTTTTTGAGCTTGACACGACACTCTTGACAGTATCAAGTGTATTGATCAAAGGACTGTGTGCTATGTGTTTATTTCTTTATTGTTGGTGATGGAGAGCATTAATTTCTTTTATGGATTTATACAGTTCTTTAAGCATGTATCTTTATAGGTTGTATTATTAATGTGTGTGCTTTTATGCTTTCAAATACAAGTAGCGGTATTGATTAGTGAGTTATATAAATAGAAGAAAATAGTAAACCAAATTAAGAGCTATATCATCAAGTGCTGTAAGGCAATGTTTCTCAGTTATGAACTGTGGATTGTGGCTAGTCTGTAAGATATAAGGAAGTGATTAATGAAATTATTGCAAGACCACTGTATACACAGATGTACAATTGAAAAAAATAGAAAAAATAAGGTTAAAAAAAGAAAGTTGATATTTAAGCATGTTTTTCAAGCTAAGAGTTTAGAAGATATTTGATTTAAAAAAACTATATATATATA
>NW_008613163.1:20532-26682 GCF_000691845.1 Merops nubicus | reverse complement strand
TTTTGTTTTTTGTTTTTTTTTTAAATATATATATAAAAGATATAATATAATTCTACATTTGTACTTTTTGACAGTTTTGTGTCTTTCTCCCCTTCTTATTAACTTCCATGACAAGTGTGTGCAGCTCATTGGTGTTGTGTGGGGATGTCACTTGGTCAGACATACTCTGGAGCTCCCACATGTTTCCCTTCAGCCCCGCCACGGTGGCTCTCCAGTTGTGGCTGGGCTGGTGGCACAAGTGCTGCTAAATAACTTCAGTGTACATCTGCAAAAGGAAGTGAGCCAGGGAGAATTGCCTGAGCCAACACGGTCAGGTTATACTTGGCCAGGGGGTAGTGTCTAAGATGATTTTACCAGTTATGTAACTATGAGTAGAAATATGGAAGTAGAACAGATTACAGTGGAAATATTTATAGCTGTATTTTCTGCAGAGTGTTTAACTCATCTGTGCAAACTATTATCTGCTGGCAATCACCAAATGGACATTACAGCTTACAGGAGCATAATGCTACTGGCTGCACGGTCTCACCATCAGTAAGGTGAGCTACAAATTTTGGGTTGTTAGCATCTACACTTCAGGGTGATGACTCAGTTTTCCTCTCTGAGGTATCAAAATGTGCAATATTTTGTGGGATTTTTGGAAAAGACATAGCTTTAAATGACGAATGAATCCTGTGTCCTGGCTGTAGCGTTCATTTAAATTCTTCAATAATGCCTTTTTTCAATCCCAATCTGAGTGCATTGAGGTTCGTTCTCCAGCTCAGCCCTCAGGGCTCTGTAACCTGAGTTTGACTTCTCTCTCATGTCTTGATAAATATCTGTTGTGTCTCTTGTGTTTTGATTCTGTTCTCTTACATGAATTAAGGTTATTAATGTCTCTGCAGCTTCTTATAACAGAAAATAATCAGTTTATTCATAGTTTACATTCATTAACTTTTTAGAACTTTTTTAGAACGGTTCTGATGTAAGATTCAATTTAACCTCCTCCCTTTTTTGGAGAAAATTCCTCTTTCTCTTGATACTTAAACACCAGAAGGTTGAGGACAGTATTTCTTATTGTAGTCTCCTTGGAGTTTTTGGAGAGATGGAAGAGTAAGAATTGGCAGGCTGAAGTTTTGGCATAGAATATCCTGATCAGATAACAGTGGCAGTTGAGTTTTCCCATCACATGCATGACAACTTTGCCTTTCACAGTTGATGCTTAATTAGTAGTAGATGGATTTTTAAATATTTTTTGGTTTTTGTTTTTTTTTTTACAGACATTTTGTCTTTCTCATAGGGGTTGTGCTTTTCTTGGGTTTCTGTTGTTTTGTAGGTGATCCTCTGGAAAACATTGAAGCTAGAATCTCATGTGGGGTATGGTGATATAGGTGAAAAATAAGAGAGTCCTTATTTTTGCCAGGGTTAAGAAGTATAATGAAAATAGTAACATGTATGTTGTAGATGACTGTCAGTCTCAAAAACTATAGCAATTGTGGAATTTTATTTGTCAAATTTTTATTTTAAAGAGCATGTTTGTATCTTATTGGAAAGGAAAGGATGATACAGACACTGGAATTATAATATGCTTATATGTAGATGTAACAGCAATTATAAGACTAAATCAATGGGCAATTTATACATAATTAAAAGCACTGTTGCTTATTTCTGTAACTTGTTGTTGAGTCACTTCAGAGTCTCATCCAAAAAAATGAATTGTTTAATTTTAGATTTTGCACTCTTAAACAGAAACTATTAGTTGTTATGTACATACTGGGACCTTCTGTGAATAGAACATCTCTTGTGTGAAACTGATATTAGAAACAAAACTAAATTGTGAGACATTAGGACAAGAATCTATAAGGAAACCAGCAAAAAACAATTTAGATTGAAGTGTTTTAGCTTTGTCCATTCAGGCATACTGGGGGAATGGGAAAATAGTTTTTATTAGCTCATATTATGAGAAAGAAGCTTGTTTTGTCAAAGCACTGCTCAGTAAAAATGATGGGTAGCTCTTTTTTTCAGCATGGCAGCTGATTTCTATTGCAGTGGCTTGTTCCTCCTGAGTAATTTTTAATTTTTCTAGTGGTAGTAGAATAAATCAATATATAGTGATGAAGCAGCCAAAATAGATGTGGGATTTTGTTTCTGAAGGTACTTGATAATGATGGCTTTTTTTTGTTTGTTTGTTTGTTTTATTCTTTAAGGAATAGTAGGTGGGCCAAAGGGAGACTGCTTTTGTGTGTATGTAGATTACAGCTGATCAGTGGAGGTTGTGTCATGAAGACACTGAAACTATTTTTCTGAGAGTTCTTTTGTTCATTTTCAAGAAACTGCATTGAGAAGCTGCTGTTGCAAGGAAAATATATTCTTTTTTCCAGTACTTTAAAAGAAAGCTGGAGAGGTGTTATTTCTAGTCGCTCCTAGCAAACTACTTCTCCATGAATACAGGCTAAACCCTGAATTTTCATCTTTTACCTTTGTTCCAAATTCTTCCTGCTAGTAGCAATCTTTTCCCTAAACAAAATGGTTTGCAAAATACGTGCCAAATTTTACCTTGGAAATAAAAGCTTCCAGTAACATTTGTGTTCTGGTGGATTTATGGTATGTACAAAGATTTTCCTTTCAGACTCTAAAGATGGTATCTTCACTCTGTATGTACTTCTCCCATTCTGATTATGTCTTGGTTTGTCTCAGTAGCTCGTAGCTACTCCATTTGGGCTCTGTAAAAGCCAATTTAAAGGTTATCTAAAATCAGCAAGTTCTGTGCGCTGACCTATATGACGTGCACGATTCCCACAAGCCTTCCAGGCAGTTTGTTTAGGAGTTACTGGCTGGAACAGATCTAGATGGTCTACTTTTACTGACATCCTTAATTCTAAATTCCTTCCTACGCTGTTAGGACGTGTGAAGGTGTGTAGGGTAGGTTATTATGTGATGGATAGTGTTGTAAGAGCAAATATCTGTGATTTTTGTCTAAAAATCAAACGGTTTCTCCTAATAATAGTAATGTTATTCTGGGATAGGAATAACATTAATAAGAATTCAAAGAAAGCAAGGAAGCAAAATCATATCCATTTTTGAAACAGTTTGGTGCTTTTTTGTGTAGTGATGTGTAGGTTGGAATATTTCCTTTAGTTCAATATTTTTCATTATGTAAGCAATATATGTACATGCTTCAAATGCTGCTGTAGACTGTCATGCTAGATGCCCATGCTCTAAATGCATGGAAAAAAATGTTTTGCAGCAAAACTAAACAAACCACGAAAATTAAAAGCAAAACAAAACAACAACAAAAAACCCCAAACCCCCAAAACCAAAACCCCAACAACAAAGGCTGATCTGATATTTAGCTTAAACATGATATATTTAACTTGATTTACTTTATTCATGAAATGAACTATTCCATTTAAAGAGGCAGTTGTCATAGGTACAGAAGTCATCCTAAAGGTTTCATTGTGCATTGATGTCTTGTGCTTGTGTGTGTGACTTCAAGGGATGGTATCACAGCTTCACGAGCTGTTTGTCAGTAGTTCTGGTGACAAACTTGTGAAATGCAACGTATCCCTAAACACTCATAGTAGCCCTGGAACGGTCATGGTCTGTTACTTTATGGAATGAGTGCGTTCATGAGAGTGAAAATAGAAGTTCGTGGTTCTCTTAACTGCTTTTCTTTCTCAGGCTCTACTAGACAAGCTTGATTTTGGACTAGCCAAGATAACTTAGATTAATTATTTTTTCAAAAGACAGTTTTTGACAGCCAAATTGGTTCGCAGTACCAGAAAGGTGTTCTTGCCTTTCTTTAGTGCTTGTTCTCCTAATTAACATCAGCGTTTCATTTACAAGTATTTAATGATGTCTGGGATACTCAAAGGCAGGGTTTGATGAGATGAGCATGATTGTTTCCAAAACTGGTTGTCTCTTAGTGCTAATACCACATTTAATTGTATGTAAGATTTGTTTTTGCCTCTATTTACATGTATGCTCTCATGCATTAGAGGAAAAGTATATAAACTTGGAACAAAAATTTGTTTTGCATTAAAAAATTGGATAGAGCTTTGGGGAAAGCTATACAAAAATTAAAACTCATGTTTCTGTAATGATTCAAGAAATAAAGCTCACTGAAAATTTATACAGATGGAACTTCTACTAATAAAGTTATGTATGGTATTATGTATAAATTTGTAACACATATTGTGTATTTGTCTTTTATTTGTGGTTGGGTTTTAAAATTACTTTTTATACATATTTATTTATAAAGATAGATTTTAAGCTTTACAGCACAGGCCTCCGTAGAGGTTCTCAAACATGTGGAACGAGGATTGAAGCACAGACAGGTCAGCTGAGTAGTCTAGTAGTGGCTAATGAAGCTGCTGGAACAGACAGGTTAATGTGGAATGCACCTCAAACAAATGGTCATTCATTTTGAAGACCAAGTTGCTAAGATCAGGTGACTATTTAATTGCTCAGATCTGTTTTTTACTGCCAATTGTGTGCTTAAAAAAATTATGAAACAATGTGTGTGTTCTCTGCAGACAGTGGGAGAATATTTCAGGCGACAAATAGTAAACGAGAGATAAGAAAGATTGAGTACAATGTTTCTATGCTTGAAAGAGAAGAATGTTGTTCAATATAGTTTGTTAGCAAAGTAGTAAATTCCAATGTATACCAATGGGTTATTGGCGAAGTTTGGTTTTTTATCTCCACCAATTTTGGTCTCAAAGCTCACTAACTGAAAAAAGAGTTATTCACATTATGAACTGTCAGTGATGTTCTGCTTGAGCCAATATATCTTATCACCAGTAAATATGTTTCAGTAGGTTTCAGTTCTAGACAAATTTGGAATAAACAGCTGGCATTTGTCACAAGGGATTTAGAAGATCATTTTAAATGTACATGAAAGAGTCTTTATATTCGTAGTCTTGAATTTAGAATATTGCTTTTGGAAGTAGGCTCGTGATAGAATTTAAAATAGGTTGCAAAATCGAAGTTCCTCTGTGCTTGGAAGAACAGGCTGTAATTGCTGCTCAAGTTGTTTACATGGGGTATGGAGCTGCTGACTGCTTTGATTGCTCACAAACTCAATTTATCCAGGAGAGCAAAATGAATGCTGAGAAGTCTCACTCTCTCTCGTCCTGAGAAGAATAGAGATGCTGCTAACTTGGAGGACCATCTACTGGTACAAAACATGATTTTCAAAAAGCTTGAGAACTGCTTTTGTCTTGATCAGCTGGGCAGCATCCAAATGCCATGAGAGAAAAACGTGAGAGGTGACTGGTGGTGACTGTGGGATGCTATGGTTCAAAAGGCAGTGTTCAAACACAAGTCAGAGGTTGAGCACCAAAGGAGAAGACAGGGCCAAAATCTTTCTTCAGCATTCAAAAAGAAAGTTCATGTTTCTACTGTAAGAATTGTTTGGAAGGATAACATCTCGCCTCAAAATATCTGCCTCAGAATGACAGAGAATTGTGAAAGCAAATTTTATGGAAGGGAAACTGCTTGTAATTTTTTTGTCTTCAGCTTGGTTCAGTATCTCAGTGTTATTTTGTGTCTTTAGCACATTTTGTTCTTAGTAATTATACCAATATCTAAAATAGAATTAACAGAACTAAGAATTCTCTTGCTTGTGAACTCATTTGGGATATTTTATTAACTTTTAAAAGACTCTTTTCATTTTTGTCTTCATGGGTGTAATTTTTTTTTTGGTAGGTTTACATGAGGGAAAACAAGGGCTTTTTGCAGTGAAGGGGGGAAATATGCAGAGGTCTGTTAATGGAATGAAACATCCCAACGGTAGAAAGTGAAACTTTAAAACTTTGTTTTCTAGCATATAAATGCTATATTCTGATGAAGAATATTTTTACATGGTTTTCTAAACTAACAACAAGAATAAGTCTTGGAATAATACTGACATTTAAACATTATGACTAGCACAAGTTGATGATGGTACCATCAGTACCTGTTTTTCAGAACAGAAGATATTATTCCTCTAATAAATTCTTCCTAATAAGGAATAGTTATGTGCAATGACCAAAAATATATGGGAAAAATAATAGTTAATACAATATAAATAATGTATGCAGATTTTGGAGAGTGACATATTATTGTATTATTATTGGGTTATTTCATTTTGCAGAGTTCAGTGGTAACTTGAGCTGTCAGAGTAAGACA
>NW_008613163.1:6933-20501 GCF_000691845.1 Merops nubicus | reverse complement strand
GGGAAACAAAGCTCGAATACTTCGCTTCCAGCAATATGGTCAAGAGTTTAGAATATCATCATCCTTCAACAAGATAGGGAGTATCTGAACTGCATGTTAAGATTGACTTTTGTTACTATGTGAGACCAAGTGAAAAGCTTTGGCGTGACCCAGCATGTTTAATCTTTTTAATATTCATTCTTACTTGCAGATCTTAATTTTTGAAAGTTTTTAATCTTCTGAGGAGATTTCAGTACATTTTTGAATGTCCTCATATTTTAATGTCCTTTTAGTACTGTGTTAATATAGTTGTAGTGGTTGATGGAAAGCTTTGGTTTAAATGGCAGGAAAAGGCTCTTCTACATTAAGAGAAATGAAATCATTATTGCTCTGTGTTTATAAAGAAATACTGCATTTAATTCAACATGATTTCTAGTATTTTGCATCCAGATCCTTGCTTATACTCCCACTGAAAAAGGAAATTAAAATGGTGCATTTGTAATTTTAGTAATGTGAATGCTTTAGATTTGGGTTCTTCCTTTCCTTTATTTTGCTTATAAAGTAGGATTGCTTGATTGTGTATGTTTATTTGGATTTTGTTTTCCTCCGTTATACATGTTTCAATGCATTCTGTTGGTGAGGTTGTTGTGTGTACTTGTAAGAACGGTGACAAGGGTGGGGTAAGTTCTGAAAAATCTCTGTGCTAAGTAACAAAGAAATATGTTGGTGCAGCAAAAACATTCATGAGAATCTGACTACCATATTTTCTCTTTCTAACAAAAGTATGGAATGCTGCCTGTTCCTTCAGATGTGATTTATCAGGTGTAACTCGGCGTGGTATGTCATCTTAAATTAGTTAGATTCCAGTTCCCAGAGCAAGATGTGCCATGGACAGGGACACCTTCCACCTGAGCAGGTTGCTCAGTGCCCCATCCAGCCTGGCCTTGAACACCTCCAGTGATGGAGCATCCACAACTTCCCTGGGCAACCTGTGCCAGTGTCTCACCACCAAGATACTGAATAACTTCTTCCCTACATCTAATCTAAATCTACCCTCTTCCAGTTGAAGCCATAATCCTGTCTGTGATTTGTTGTCACAGCTGTATCTCCAAACATGCTGCCGTATTGCTCATGTGTCCAAAGCTGGGGGAGTTTAACACAGCACCTGAGTCCTTATAAGCTTGTAATTTAAAAACATGCAAGATTTTACATATCTCTACAAAAGGGAAGTTGGTACCTCGGAAGAAAAACCTGGCCTCTCATCAGCTCTTGTTCCCCCTGCTGTTTCCATCAGTTAATAGCTGTGGAATTCACAGAGTGGTTTTAATAATGTGTGTAATAGGTGGAAGTTAGGTGCTTTGTCAGTGATTGCACTTGATAACAGGCTTGGACACAACAAAAATGTATCTCCAGCTATGATAATTATGTTAATGTTGATAAATCCTCTTTCTTCACTGCAAATGCTCAGCTTTGCTTTGCCACAACAGAACCACCCCACTGCAGTGTTTGTTTTATGTTGTATTTACTCTGGTATGAATAAATCTGTTCTACATTTTCTGTAGTATCTTTACAGAGTTCACTTCTTTGCCTATTAAAGTGACAAAATGGGACACGGACAGCAGACTTCAGTACTGACAAATAAAGATTGTCTATGATTCAAAAGGTAGAATTTAGGCCAGTTTAAACTATGCAGATACTACTAATATCTTATAATAATGCATAGAATTGTAAGTTATTCACCTCTGAAGAATGAGTTGTGTTAAGTTAGACTGTCCAGTAGTCTGTAATGTAATTTCTTTCTGTTGTATTGCAAAGTGGTGTGATGCTGACACAATATGACTTTGATAACCACTTCTGACACCCTGTTTTCCATGTATCTCTGATCAGTGAACTGCAAAAAGGTTTAGATTTGAAAATCAGCAAATTCAAGCATACTTCAGTAAAAATACAAGAGTAAGACTATTATGTCATAAATGATTACTAAATACCCATAGGCTTTTATACTAGTGACCATTCTGAAGTGAGGAAACAGATCTCTGTAGGAGATTTGCATGGACTCTTTTAGGTTTCATTCAGGAGACTAGTTTTAAAAGAAATGGATGTTAGATCAATCAGGGCTTTGTATTTTTAAGAAAGAAATTGCCTCCTTTATGATGCTGGACAAATACACATCCATGGTATCTCTTGTGATGTACAATAATTATTGCCTTTTTTTTCCTAGAGTTTACCATAGAAAAGTATGTCTGCTGTTATGTGTACATATGAATATAGAATAAAAACTGAATTCTGAGCTGTTGTAGCTGATCCAGATTGCTTCTGTGTGTTTATTAAGAGCTAACGACGTTCCAGACTTCGTGCTTCAAGTTATTCTCTTGGAGGGTATTTATCTTCATTTGGGTTATTTTTTCTATTAGGAAAAAAGACTAAATCAAAATTCAGTTTGTTATATTAGTCTTTCCATCAATCATATACATTTACAAAATTCTCAAAATCCATTGAAGTTCCAATTAACAAAAAAAAGTACCATTTTAGTATGTGCCATTCTCTAGTTCAGGGAAAATTAACTGAGTAAAGAACAGACCTGCTAATAAACTTGGAGTTTTTCAGCATAAGCTGTGCTGCCATTGCAGAGGCTGGGTGCTTGCAGAAACAGAAATGTAGGAAACTGGTGTTGGTAACCATTTTTGAGGTACCTAAGCCCTGTTTAAGCAGAATAGTCACATCTGCTGTTGGAAGGCGTAAAAGAAATATTAGTCTAGCTACTGCAAAGATGAGCCATAGCAGCGACAAAGGACTTATTAAAATAGAAACCAGGAATACATGAGAGAGATGGAAATTATTCCTTTATTCTTATGAAAGGGCAGGTCATAGCTCCCAAAGGGTCTGTGGAAAAAAATGAAATATAGTCTTTTCTGTTTACAGTGCTGTTTGATAATAACTGATGTTAGGAGGAGAAACAAATCCTCCATTACCAGTAACTGTCTGCTTGCTTATATGACTGTTTTCTCCTCCATATACAAATTGATTACTTGGTTGCAGCTCTTTTGAGTCAAATGGGGATGGAGCTTTCTCTGATATACAGGAGATTGTATTCAGAGTTGTGCTGAGTAGATGCTAAGTACATTTCCACTTCCCCTAACTGAAAAACAGGTTCATGGCAAGTAGAATGAGAGCTATACTCTCAGAAGGTTATTTCTTGAAATAACTGTATTTAAAAGAAGAAACTTAAGGAAATGGCATTGAAAATGGCCTTGGTTTTAAAAGAGAAAAAAAACCTTTATATATTCATTTACACAAATCATTAACAAGAACTGGCTCCAGCATGTAGTTCTTATTCTGAAATATACTTTTTGTTTTGAGTTAGGCTGTGTCTGCTTTAAGTTACTTGGTCTAATTAATGAGAAATAGTTAAAATAATACCAAGCAGGTGGTAGAATGGTCTGGTGCTGATGGGAAATTTAAAACCGTTTGACCCTGTAGAAGGGGTCTGCTTACACTCAGGCACCTCGTTCACTGTCAGACTGTAGTGCTCTGAGGCCTTTTGAGAGAGAACACCATCATATTTTTTTTCCCTTAATACGCTTTTTTCTGTTGTGATTTCATTATAGTTATATGTAGGACTTGGTTTCTGAGCCAAAAACCCATGGCATGTGAAGAAACAGGATAAATAATCCTTCCTCTTTTAAAGTGAACTCTGATTTCAAAATGCATTGTCACATCAGACATCTCAGACAGAGATGATCTGAAGAGTATTTATAGCTAATTATTAGACAAGCAGCCATTCCAACTTGTGCAAAATGGCATCACACATGCTTAAAAGGAATTTCTTGTATTTGTCCCTTTACTGGACACTGTGAAGAGTCTTGCTCCATCTTCTTTACTTCCTTCCATGAGGTATTTATTTATAAGATCTTCCCCTGAACCTTCTCCAGGCTGAACAGTCCCAGCTTATGTGTCAGATGCTCTTGTCCCTCAATCATCTTCATGGATCTTTGTTGGACTTGCTTCTCTAAGTCCAAAATATCCTTTTTTACCTTTCCCTGCTTCCAAATGAATTACTCCTGGGTTCCAGAATAGCAGCAAAAAAGGTTGACAACTGTAAAAATGAAAAATATAAAAGTGAAGCCTCTTGTTAGCCTGTCCCGAAGTAGTTATGGTTTCTGAGGATTCCTTGATTTTCTGTTAATATATGTGATGTGTTCTACTAAAAATTAATTTTGGTTTGTGTTTGCAATTGGCCGTCATTAAGATTAGCAGATCAGTTGGATGCTAAGAGCAAACTTTGTAAGAGTCGTGAGATCTTAATCATAAAACTTCATCTATTTTATTCTATATGGAGCTTAAATTTAATTATTTGCTAACAGGGCTGAAATTCTTATATAATAATCCACCAAACTGGGGATTTAAGAACAAATCCCAATATTTTTAAGATATGCAATCCTGGATTTTGGCAATAAAGTTGTGATTTTGGGGTTTATGGGGCTGATTTTTACTGCTCCTGAGCATGTGAACTGCCTGTTGACTTGACTTGCTGCTGAGTGAGAGGCAACTCCAAGTAAAGAGTTTGAGTGTTATTTATCATCCAGGCAACTCTTGATTCTGGAGACCATAAAATTTAGAAACAGTTTTCTGCAGTATAACATGTAGTTGAAAAATAGTAGTAAAAAGTTTCAAAATTTATTTTTTTTTTACTATAAGAAAATAAAAGGAAGCAGGGGACTTATTTAGAAAGGATATAGAAAGGTAAGGGAAATAGAGGAGAAGAGACCTGTAAATATTTTGCCTAAAGGCTTCATTCAAGTGATATAAAGAAAATTATGTGAGTTATACGCTTCTAATATAGGAAACAATTTGGAAAGAAGTATTCTCTCTCTTTTCCCAGTGGAAAAGTTTAGCTTCTGCATTTCTCAGTTGTCGTGCCAGGATAAACGTTACTTTTGCAGGTGACAGGAGCATAACCCAACAGGGATGTGTTAATAATTTAATAAACGTTGTTTTCCTAAAACCAAATGACAGATGTTGCCTTATGCAGATACACTTTTATCTTTTTAAAATGTGATGATCTTCTCAAGTTTACAAACGTCTATTATCGAGAAGCAACCTTTGAGGTGTTTTTTTTTTTTTTAAGTAACTTGCTTAAGCTGTTGTATATCCAGAGTACCTGCTTTCTGAGTAATGATCAGTTATTTCAGTATTGTTTGAAAGCTGGAATGCTTGTGTACAATGTCAATATGTAAAAACCCTCAAAACACCAACAGTTTTATTGCATACATGTTTTCTTATATGTTGTGTATTCCATTGTAAAATTCCTGAATTCCTTTGTTTTGTTTAGATGTTCGGGTTTCATTAGCAACTGTTTTCATGTCCAAGTCTGAAGAATGCCTAAATAGTAGGGATTATTGTGGGAAAAAAAAATAAATCTACATTTACATACAAAAATATTTACAACATCCAAATAATTCCATATAGCTGTGACCAAGGAGCGTGAGGCTTGAAATAGGCTGGAAATGATCATGAAGGAAAGGTTTGAAGTCAGTAGCCTTGTTGTCTCAGTGATCACAGGGATTCCTTTGGCAGAAGAGTATTTAAATGTTAATAAAGCCCTGGAAAAGTTCTGCAGTACAGGGTTACATCCATCCCTAAAGCAGGATCCTCTTCAGCAAAAACAAATGACAGCTTTAAAAAAAAAAAAAAAAATCTGGATTGCAGGCACCAGGTTGGGTAAGTCCTGAAAGAGAGGGGAGGGTCTCCTTAGAAACCTGGGGTTTCTTATACTTTTCTAAACCTAATATATATTGATAGTCTGGTTATAGTGAATAAATACTTTCTTGTACCATATTGCTTGATTTTATGAAGGATGAATATATAGTAATTCAAGTCGGAGGGTCAGATGAAAAATCAGGGTTTCTGTTTTATCATTTGGTTAGTTTTTTGTTTGTTTGGGTTCTTTATACTTTCAACAATATTCTCTAGGTGTGATGTAGGAAGATAATAGTTTTGTTCAGGTTCTGCACAACAGAAGCTGTCTTTTAGTAAATGTTTTTCCTGGGCTGTAGCACAGTTTATTCCATAGGCTGGAAGGTTAGTGTTGGCAATGAGCATCTGAGTGCTGCAGAATCCTTCCAGTAGGACAATTTGATGTTTGATTTTCTACAGCCTATGGTTTTGCTTGGAGCAGAATTAACCAACACAATAAAATTCTATTTATTTATTTTTAACTGAGAAGGTGTAATTAGGTCAGCTGTAATTTCCATGTGTTGTGCTCAGGGGAGCTTGCAAGACGTTTCCCACCCACTGTGTGGATGCTCAGGTTCTACCTTACCAAAGCATTTAAACCACAGGGGTGAAGGTGTCGGGATCTGGCCCCTTTGCAACAAGAGCAGTCAGTGAGAAGGGGCTACAGAGTGTTCCAGTTCCCAGTAATTTCTGTCTTTGAGTTCCTCAAGCACAGAAAATCACCTTAGAAATGTAAATAAAAGGACTAACTACATCTGGTGGCATTGGAATGATCTGTAATTCAGTGACTATTAACCACTGGCTTTACTGGTGTTTCCATGAAAGAAAAAAGAAAAAAAAGGGGGGGGGGGGGGGGGGGAAGCCAAACCAAAACGGAATTCTGATATTGACAGAAAAAGAAACAAACAACCCAAACCTAAAAAACAACCCAGACAAGTTTATGGCAGGATCTACTTGTGCTGCACATAATATATTTGCATATATTTTCCACACACTGCATATGGCAATTATTCAGAGTGCAACAGCCAAGTGTTAGGAGCTTATGTTGCTTATTTCTAAGTATAGCTCAAATATATATTGCTGTGCTGATCAGTTTTATGAAAGTTTCATCATTTTCATACCTCAACTTTCATTATTCACAATTTGCACATTTCAGTTATGGAGAGTTGAGTCATTTGCTCTTGAACATTTTTGCCTCTAATTAGTACCCAAATATTTAAATTACAGCAGAAATTAAATACAAGGAAAATGCAGCGTATCTTATGTAGCTAAAGTGAAGCTATATTATGGAGGTGCAGTCATGAGATGTTTATTTTAAACTTAATGGAATGTTTGTCTCTTTAACCATGTTACGCCTTTATTTGCAAACTTGAGAGGCTTGATGTGCCATCCTTCATTTGATTCCCCAGTACTTAAATACTAAAAATTCGATAGCTGCCTTAATAATGTAAAATAATTTCTAATTCCTCTATTGCCTTTGTAAGAATAGTGTAAAAATAAAATTTTGCAGTCACGTTAATAAAATCTTTCATTAATTTGCATGACAGTCTATGGATTTTAAAAAGTCTGAATCAACAATCAGCTACCAGCTTCAAAGGAGGAATATTCAGTTTATATTGAAGTAGAGTGTATGAGTCAGCTCACCAGCTTTCTGGAATGTGCTTTTTATCAAGGGTGAGCAATGCTGAAGCTCAGGGTATTTTTGAAAATATAGTTGGTGTGGTTAAGTGAACTATGAGCAAATTATGGCCACGTCCAAGTATTCATGTCTTTAGGGTAATGTCGCTTTTCAGCTTCCTGGGGCAGGGTATTATTAGAATCTTCTTAGTCTTATCCAGTAACAACCTCTTTCCCAGTTTGCAGAAAAGCCATTAGCTAAGCAAGTAACAGCCCAGTGCTGAAGGTTTACAGCAACAAAAGGAAGCAGCGTGCAAGTAAAGAGAAAAGCAGCTGTTCCGTAGCAGTGCACTCAATCTATATGTCAATGACGTGGTGATCTTCACAGCATCAGCCATTATAATGCCGTATTTATATGCGGAAAACTTGTAAAACTACATAAACATATAAGGTATGGATGCATAAAGGGTTATAAATATATAAAATATATATCATTCATATCACAATTATATTTGATATATAAAGAAAACAGTACTCAATGCAGCGTGGTATTTTATTTTAAATATTAATAACAGAAGAACTCATCAACCCTTAGTTTTCTTGCCACATCTGGGGCCAGTTCCTGGTTTATTTTACTCAGCCAATACCATACATTAGGCAGAAGGTTGTTCTGTGGGTAAATAAAGAGATATTCAAGCATATGACCAAGTTAGTTCATAAGTGGATCAGAGTGAGATTAAACATGAGAGGGTGGCTTAGAGCAGGAAAGGAGTTGACCTGTAGAACTAAAGCAGCAGAGAAGGTGCTAGATGGAATTTTACTGTCTCTGATTTGCACAACTCCAGAACTGAAAGGATGAAAAATGCTGCTGGTAGTTGATCACTTTTGAGATCTGTGAAGGTCGATCCAAAGTGTAATGATTTAAGTTTATATCATGAATGTCTGTTATTGGAAATCTGTATTATCTAGGGAGGAGTTCAAAGGGGAGAAATTGGAATGCTTCCACACCTTTTCTTTTTGCCTTTTTAACCCGTCTCCTGGTCCTGCAAGACCTTTTTCTGTGAAATGCGTGTGTCTGTATTCTGCTTGTGGCAGGTTCTGTTTTTAATGCTGTTATTTTGGAGTGGCTCCTGAGAGAGCATGTTGCATCTAGCCAGAGTTGTGTTAGTGTGTGATGTCTTCCTGGTGTCATCTAAGGTGAAACTGCCTAAAGATGTGATGCAAGGTAGCTTTAATCTGTGTCATGATTTAATATAGCACAACAGATTGGCACATGTGCTAATTTATTTAGATCTGGTTATGTCAAGGATACCTGTGAGGAGTTTGTTGCCATTGTCCTTTTTTAATAGAAGGTTGCAAATATTAAGAGGGACAGAAGCTTTGGTTGCATAGCCTTCAGAATTCTTCCAGCAGGATATCGTGTCAGGTGATACTTCAACTTCATGAGAAGGGCAAATCCCATCTGTCGTGTCTGTACACTGAGTCATTGCTTAATATCTGAAGAAACTCTGTATTATTGGTGCCATAATAAAATCTTTGTGAGCCATTAGTGGCTCTCTGTTGCAGGTATTTTTGGATTCTGAAGTTTTCAGCAATAAAGGCAGTGAAAAGAGTTCCAAAGGACTGAAGATGTTAATGTCTGTGCTTCAGTCAGCTCCTCTGAAAGTGATATATTCTGATAAAATAGAAAATCAACATAATTTTTTATAAAATAATATGTACTATTTTCAGATTTAAAAGGCAGTACTTATTAGGCTAATTTAGTAGTGTTTGATTTGCTTGTCCTCCAATAGTCGAAACATTCTGTTCCACTGATTTTACAAGGACCTGGATCAACTCTGTGATACATATCAAAATACAACTCTTTTAACCTAGAGAAAGTTAAAAGTAACTTAAAAAGTAAAGTCTGGTTTTAAGAGATAAGGTGTGGGTTGTAGCACAGAAATACAGTTCTCAAGTGTTGAGTTAGTGTAAGGGGCGTTGTTCTGATGAAAATTACCAGTTGCTTTCAGTTGCAGTTTTGGATTATTGAAGTTCTGTGTACTGTGGAGGATGAACCCCCCATGTTTCATTTTCTTTTATAATATTTTTCATGACAGTTAATGATGGTCATCATCCTTCTTTTAAAGAAGGATATAGTTTGTACCTGACATCTTAAATTTATGTGTTAAAATCAGGCAAGTTTAGGACTTTTTGCTGGAAAACACACATTCACCATTTTTCTTAAATTTCAGACAGAACACATGTTAGATTTACTTGAAGAGTGTGTTTCTTTTTTACTCTTTCAGTGATAGGGAATGTTTGGAAATCATTTAACAGCAGATTTTGACAGGTTAGACTAATAGTTTCTTTTTGTTAGTGCTAAAAACGGAGCCAAAGTGTTAAAAAAATAAGCTACAAGTTACAGCCAGTTTTCAGATCTGTTCGGAATGTTCTATTACAAATGTTGTGTCTTGGTAATTGTCCTTAAATTAGGGTACTTGTGCCTATGATGATTATTACAAAGCAACCTTAGAGTCTAACAACTGGAGCAGTGTCTTAACTGGGGTTTGATTTGCAAAAAATACTTGAGAAAGATGATGCTTCGGACTTGTAGTCATCTTTTCAGACTTCCTTGTCAGTGGGTGTCAGTCTGCCATCCTTCCAACAGACATTGTGGATATTGGATGACAACACTGCATAAAGTAAGGTTGGAGGGAAAGGTTTCTGAAATAAAAATAATTTCTTAATCTACTTTTTTTTCTATTATTATCTCTAAGAAATTGCTTCAAGATTTTTAAAACCTTTTTGCTTAGTAATTTAATAATTTGGGTTCAGCATTAGCAACATTAAACTTCAAAAAGGCAAAACAGGAATACAAGAAAAGAAAAAGCTGTTGATTGATAAGAAGGCATCTAATGCAATCCATGATAGTCAAAGTGAGAGGGGAAGAAAGAGAAGGGTGAGAGAGGGGCTGTTGTTTCTACATCATAAATATTGTTTCATCACTAGAAAATCAGAACAAGACAAATTCCAGATTTTTTAAACAGTTTATTTGAAGTATCTATTTCAGATTAAAAATGTTGTTACTTTTTTATACAAGAGTATCTATATTTATATACTTTATATTGATATGTGTGCACAGATGAGGATAATTTACACACGTGCTTAATATGTTGCATTTTGCTCAGGTGTTTTGCAGAGACAATCTGTGAGTATTTATCTGTAGGATAATCTCACAGCTTTTCATTTTTCTTGAAGAAATCTTGTAGCTACAAAAATAAATCTTCTAAGCCTAGTACTGTTTCTTGTTAGCAGATTTTTCTGAGAAGTTCGTTCTTTTTTTTCCCTGTACCACATATCCACTATTAATTTCTCTCAGAATCAGGATTTATGAAATACAATACTTGAAATTTTAATTATCCTGACAAAGACCATTAAAGGTCTTATTTGGTTATTTGTATACATCGCTTTTTTTTTTTGATGGCCAGAAGCTAAACACAGAAAGGTCAGAGAAACTCTACTTAATTTTTTTAATTATTTTTTTTTTCAGTCGGATACAGTTTGTTCAGTCTGGATTTCTCTCCTGTATTGTAATCCAAATGAAGACATTCCCTGCCAAATTAACTGTGACTGTTAAAGAGCTATACATATAAAGGAAAGCACCAGTTCGGGATAAAATTACATCTTCAGCTGTGTCTTCATTATATGCAGGATGTTTACAAAGGAAAAGGAAGATTTCTGCCTTTTTTGTTTAATTGTCTGATTTGTGGGTTCAAATTCTAATAAATTTAGATCTTAGAATCTTCTAGAAAATTAGAATTTTATCTCTGCATCTGTGACCTAATTCATACTTTCCTATCATGCAGTCTTAGTTTCTCTTCTCTTGTGCTTTTCCATCTTCCCCTTTTACCCTTGGGTTGGCACAAACTTCTGGTGACTTTCTGAGAAGGGCATATGCCCCCGAACTGGAAAATGGAAGCCAAAATAAAAAGCTTAATATAGTTGCTGAGAAAGTAGGCAAGTGGAGAGAGCATTTTGAATTTACAGATCATTTAACAGGGGAGGGGAGGAGAAATTATTTTCTGTACTGACTTATTTTTTGTCTGGCAACAAAAGTCTGACTACGTAGCTATGAAGCAGTTGGATCCTCAGTAAAACTTGTGGCTGGTAGGTGAGGTTGATTTTTTTAGTTTCTATTGGGTGTTTCATTATCTGTGGATTGCATGAGCAGTTGCTGTCCTGGGGTGTGGTGTTTTGAATTTGAGCAAAGTGACTATATATAATTTTTTGCAAGCCATAATATAGTTTTAATCAAAACAATACCATGTATACGATTGTTTGGTGTCTCTTTGTATTTCGGTGGGCTTGCTATTGGACGTAATGCTGCTATTACCACTAAGAAAGCTTAGCTTTTAATTTCCAGTACTAGACCATTCCAATTATTTAGTCCAATTATTTCAAGAGGAGCAGCAAGGAACATTGTATTTGTAGGGAAAAAAACCAAACAAACAACCTGTCAGAAACTTGATATGCAAAAGATAAAAAGGGTAAAATGTTTTCTTCCTTTCTATATAAGCTATAATATATTCTCCTGGCAAGGTTGACTGGAGTCCGGAATTTAAAAATTTAATATTTCTCCCAATATGTCTTAGTGTAAATGATAGAAGCTTTGGATGGTTTTTATATAAATTTTTAATATCTTTGTAATTTTGGTAAATTCTTGGCACTTTCTGTGGCAATGATAGCTGCTCTTTAATAATGTTTCAATGCTTCAGACATTCCTTCCAAACAGATTTTGGATTAATAAATTTGGGTTAATTTGATGGTAAAAAAGAAACCCTTGTTGTTCTGTGATGGAAGAAAGCTAGGAAGAAGAAAGGTTCTTCCTCTGGCTGTAATTTAAATCAATCATCATTTTAGAATCATGGAATAGTTTGGGTTGGAAGGGACCTTAAAGGTTATCTAGTTCTGCCCCCCACCCCACCTCCCCTGGCTATGGGCATGGATATTTTATATACTTATTTCAATGTACCTTCTATTAACCTCATTTCTGAAGTAAAAGTGTGACTCGTACCTCTCCTAAGTATTTCCAGCCCATGGGGCAGGTACAGATACGAGACTTCTCTGTTAATTATCACGATCATCTTTTTTATTGATAAATAAAATATACAATATTCATCTTTAAACCTTCTCCTCTCACGTTATACACCAAATCCTTTGGAATAGTGATTCTTTTTAACAGGGGGTGGTTTGGTTTTGGCTTCTGCTATGGACAAGTTAAGCTGGAAGAAATCTTAAAGGTCATTAAGTCCAAGCATTAACCTGACTCTGCCAAGTCCACTGCTAAACCATGTCTCTAAGCTACATGACTTTTAAACACAGCCAGGGATAATGATTCAGCCACTTCCCTCAGCAAACAAATCCAGGGCTTGATAACCCTGGGAAGAAAGTTTTCTTCATGTCCAGCCTAAACCTCCCCTGGTGCAACTTGGGGCCATTTCCTCTTGTCCTACTACTTCTTCCTTGGGAGAAGAGCCTGACTCCCACCTTCCTCCAACCTCATTTCAAGGAGTTGTCAAGAGCCAGAAGGTCTCCCCTGAGCCTCCTTTGCTCCAGGCTCAACACCCCCAGGTCCCTCAGCTGCTCCTCATAGACCTATGCTCTGGATCCTTCACCAGCTTTGTTGCCCTTCTCTGGACATGCTCTTCAGTATGTGCCATTCAGGTCTATTGCTTCCAAATTGTCCATTGACTTTGACACTTCACATGTGTTAGGAGAAAGCAGCCTAATCCACATTAGTGTTAGTACTTCCAGCCTAATTTATACAATAGCTATTTTCTGTGTTTTTTGCTCATTTTATTTGAAATGGTGGTGTGAACTGTGAAACACTAATCTTGTCAATACTACCGTAGGTTTTGTTTCTATAAGCTTGTTATGTATTCTAATTTTCTGTCAGAATTCAAACATTTGTATGCTTTTTTTTCCTGCTTTCTAATCCTTTTCCAGAAGGAGAGAAGATATTAAATGGAGGTGAAGCAATAGCTTTTCTTCTGTCAACCAAAGAGCTTCCGTTTAGTTAAGAACCAGAAATCCTGCTTGAAATAATTTGTGGGGTTTATTTTTTTTATGAGAAAATTTGCTAAGAAATGGCAGAAAAAAAATACTGCTTACAATATTTTTGAGTAAGATATACCTACCTGGTTTATACCTTTTAATGCTAACTTTGTTACCCTTTCTGACACATCTCTATTATT
>NW_008613163.1:0-6902 GCF_000691845.1 Merops nubicus | reverse complement strand
CCTGCTGGTGCTGACTTAGGATTCTCAATATTCTGGAATCTGTTTACACAGGCAACCAATATTGACATTTTTCTGTAAAACTGCTACTCAACATTTCTGAAGGTGCTCAGAAAGTGCATGTGTTCACATCTGTATGTGTTGCTTAGCCCAATTCAGGGGTTTCTTCTGACCTGTACTGTTGATTTTAGTCTGAATTTGACAGAATTATAGAATCACAGAGTATCTTTAGCTGGAAGGGACCCATAAGGATCATCAAGAGGTGATCAGTGCTGCAGTAAACTGTCCTTTCTTCAGAATCCAAGCAGCAAGCAGCCAGAATTTATCAGTCAACAGAAGAGTAGGGAATTTGTCATGGCTGGAGAATCACGGCATGAAATCTTTAGAGGAGAAGGGTTTGGGGAAGAGGCAGGTGGCACTAAAGTTTGTGCAAAGCCTTTGGTAGCTGTAATTTTTTCTGGGTGAGTGCAGCTGGGTGAGGGAGATTGTGTCCTGTCTCTTGTCTAGTCAAGCAGCCGAGAAGGGAATTTTGGTGGACTCGTTGCCAGACATGGGGCATATTTTACCCAAGTCCTGCCAGGCAGATTGCATGAGACACCAGCCGAAAGGTAGTCTATGAGAGCAAAGTAATTTGGATGTCAGAAAGAAGAGGGCAAAAGTTCTCAGGTTTATAGCGGAGAGGCACTTGAAGAGGAGATGTCTCTGGCTTCTCAGCCCATGGATTATTTAAAAGGAGTCTGTGGAAGGTGACTGAACCAAACTCATGAAGTTGTATTGCTGCCTGTATGGGTGAAATTTGTAAATGGATGGAGAATTCAGAAGTCATTCTTAGGAGGTGGAGAATTGCCCTCCCGAGGGGTGCACCACACGCAGCCTCTCCTTCCACCAGCGCCGTTGGCTCTGTCTCAGCAGCGTTCTGCCTAAACCAGTTGGTAAATTGTGAAATGTTCCTTTTCTCCTCCGAAGAGCATCACCCGTGATGTCGTGGTGTGCCCCAGTGCCAGCAGCAGCGGGAGCGCGGGGCAGCAGGTGCACTGGGCGGAGCTCTCGGACGGAAGGTGCCAGCGGCTCCGCGTGGAGCTGGCAGCGGCAGCTGAGGACGTGCCGTATGCCTGCAGAGATGCTTGCGAGGAAAGCACAGAGCAAACTGAGCTTCCCCCCACACCAAAGGTGGGTTTGTCTCACTCTCCCTTTCTGATGCCATCGATCATTGTGTGCTAAGAAGTAAAGAGCCAGCTGGGAGTTTCCCTGTCCCAACACAATGTGCTTCTCTGCGGAGAGATCTCTTAATGCTCTCGTAGGGAATAATTTCAAGGTAAACACAGAAGAAAGGAAGGATTTGAGGAAGTGGCCAAAATCGTGTAGAAGGTGCTTCATGGATGAAATTATCAATATATGTCTAGCTATTTCTTTTTGAAGAGATGCTGTTTCAAGGATTTTTCTACTGTGTTTTTTTTTTAATTATTATTTGCACAAGGCTAAAGGGACTGTGAGATTTTCTCTGTCAAATTTGATTGATGTTGCCCAGAAGGTTCAAAAATTACTAGGTATGCAGGATGGTTGCACAAGCCTTGCTTTTATGCGAAAGTGAGCTAACTTTTTAAGCAAAAACCGTCTGCTATGCAAATGAGATTCATCAGTCTAAATGATTGAAATGGTTGGGTTTTTTTATATCATTAGGTAAAGCATATGGCTAGTAATTAATATTTTTTCAGGTGTTTGTCAGGATATCAAGTACAGTGTAGCTGTAATCACATGTTAGGTGCCAGATGCAATTAGTGATTCTGTGAAATTACCACTTCAAAAACTGGAGTTTTTGTTGCTCTGAAGATGCAGTGGCATGACATGATGTAAAATGTATCATGTCTTGTGTTAACTGGTTCATACTTTGTGATGCAAGAATTTAAATTCTGTGAACCAAATGACCTATATGAGTAAGGCTTTATTAAAATGATCTCTAGAAATTTCTTCGTGCTTTAATCAGCATGAGCATATGCATAAGACTTTTTTTGATCATTTATGGTGGGTATCACTGAGTGGTGCTGCTTTATGAGTCTTTTGATAGCTTTCCTGGTGTCTAATAGTGGTAGCTGCTAACAAGCAAGTGGTGTGTTACAAACGGGTGCTGGGAATGGCTGGGAGCACAATCCCAGGCTGGTGTTCTCCATGCAACCCATCAGGTGTGGCTGCCTTTTGATGGGAAGGTCTGTTTTGTGGGGTACCATGCAACATGTCCAAAAGCATCAAGTTTAATCTTGGATGTTCTATACAACACAGTGGCCACACAGCTTCCAGCAGAAATGTAGGAGCAGAATTCTACCCAATTTAATCTACAGGGTTGTCTTCTCCCAAGTGGAATTTTAATTAGCTCTTGGATAAAGATTTTATTATTTTGGTTTAATTTCTCTTTTGTTATGTTGAGATTTTTTTTTCTATCAACTGCTCATGATCTCACAATATTTATGATTTCACAATAATTAAATTCACCATTACATATTTGTGACCAGATAATGGTGTATCCTTCTGACTGAGGAAGACAGAATTGAGGTAAGTAAAGTTGATAGCAAGTAGAAAGACGTGATTCTGCTCTACGAATTTTAGTTTAAACATGAAGCTTGATTTTTCTTTTTTTTTTTTTTTTTTCCCAGCTGCTACATGCTCATGCTAGTGGAATTACTTTATTTTTAGGGACTTCTATGTCTAAGTGCCTAAATTGTGGAAATTGAGGCATGATTATGGTGGAAATCATACCAGAAGACTAAAGCACAGCTTCAGGGAAGAGCACAAACCCACTGCAGCTCTGTACTAAAAGGATGTTGCACAGAATAAAGTGCATATGATAAACTGTTAGTGATTGATAATTTATCTTGCACTTAATACAGTGCTCAGTATTTCTATTTGTACTTGATATCTTTGTTCAATAAATAAACTAAATCTGCTTATGTCACTGCCCACATATCCTTGTCCTTCGTGAGAGTGGTGGAATCACGAAGATCAAGGTGTCCGCGTCTCTCTCCTGGCTGAGGTTTGTGTGCTGCAGGGTGCTTGGCACGTGTCACTGGCTACTGTTGTCTTCCAGCAGCCTCACTTCTATCACCAGCCAAGCTCAATGGTTTTCTGTGGGAAGCTCTAGACCAGTAACTTTGCTAAATTAGTTCAGATCTATGTATATATGTTGGGTTGCTGCTCTGCTTACTATGCCTGTAGTCAGCATGGGCTTTCTTCCACTTCAATGAGTGGCCACAGGTCTTGGCATCTGTATTTCTGTGTAGTTAAACTGTGACACGTATGAGAAGTCTAGAAAAGATGCGGCCTTGGTTGTTTATGGATTTTTAGAAGGATATTTGAATGTAGATTCTTGTGATTCTGTGTTTCAGACATAAATTGTTTGCAGAAAAAGTATCAAAACCTCTTAATTTTCTCTGTGGCATTTGGGGAAAATGACTCATAGTAAGGTGGCAGCATCTTGAGTCAGCTGGACATGAGGAGTTAAGTCCATTCTTTGGTGAGCTGCTTCTAGAGAGAGGGCCCCTGGTTGGAGTTGGTCACTTCCCATCTGTTAGAAAACAAGTCTCAACGAGCAAACTAATAAAGTCAACACACATTTTGTGTTGAATTCAGCTCAGAGTGCCTTATGGTGACAATTTTAGGGGAATATTTTGAATATACATTCATGACCTGTGTCTGAATGCTTTTTATTTTTTACTTGTCTTTCATGTAAGAACACAGCTACGACAGTTCCTTGAGGGAGGAATTAATTTTCTTGTTACACCTGAGTCAGTCTGTGCACAACTGGCTGTAGATCTTGTCTTTAACGTGCAGGAACTTCTGAAGAGGTCTAAGTGGAATAAAATGCTTTGCACCTTTGTGTATATCTCCCTATAAATTGTGTGTGTATATAAGAAGGCTGTGGAGGTATGTGTGTAAAATACTTAAGTTGCTTTTGTCAACTTGCAGCTATGGGTAGAAGGCTTTCAATCGACTTGGAATGTGTGTAGAGTGTGGATTCATTTCTGCTTACAAAAAACTCCATATATTTCTAGGATCTATGTGTATTTAGACTGACTACTGAGATAAGTAGCCTCTTCCAGTACCTCTTAAAGTACAAGAAAGCAACATGGTCTTACTCAGTGAGAGGAAGGGAAGATGAAGGTTACAGAATGCAGGCATAAAATTTGTAATTCAATTATGTAATGATATGGAATAATCCATCACTTATTATTGCCAATTATGTTGGGCATTGCTAAATTCAAGGGAAATCTATTATTGCAAGACCATGTACCAGCAGATGTTAGTTTATTACGTCAGCTCTTAGTAATTTAATTCTGTAATTTCTAATATAGATCCTTTTGTTACAGAGGTACTGATAGTAGTGGATTCTGGATTGCTTTTTATTATTGTTTTGGAGGAAAGTCCTGCATCACTGGCTGCCTAAATGTAGAAAATGGATTCCTTCAGCTACCCTCCACTGTAGACACCAGTGTGTGGAGACCCTTGGAGAGAAACAATAAAGCATATTAATGAGTTTCTAAACCTGTAAGTGTATAGCCAGTATTTTACTGTTATTGATGATTTCAGGTGTCTCAGGATGTGAACTTCAAACCACCTTTTTGATAAATCCCAAGTACTCTGCTTTATAAATACCACCTCCAAATGTCACAAAGCATCCACAGAGGAGATCTGCAGTATTGTTAGCTTAGAATATAGAACGACGTACTGTGTGCCAGGAAATGTTTGCCTGCAGGTTACTTACACAGTCGCCATTCTTTTTGACAGATCTACTATCCTGCTAATGAAGCCATTAAAAAAAATGACGGCTGTTAGAAAAAAATACATATAGAGATCCTGTTTGCTAGAAAATGGCCTTCCTGGTTCCCAAAGTTTTTTTAATAGATTTGTCTTCTAGCCATTTAAAACATTTTTTGTGATGTGTAAAATAATTCTTCAAATTAGAAAGTTTATTCTGCTAGAAAAGCTTAAGATGTTTTAAACATCACTCAGTGTAAATAGTTTTCTAAAGGGTAGGGTTCTTGTAATTCTATATGTGAAATTCCAGCTTTAAAAGAAAGGAAATTGGTGTAATGTACTTGCATCTGTTTATGTTCACAGCGGGGAGAAAAACAGTGATTCTTAAGATGGAATAAATTTCCCGATTTCAAATGCAGCAGCAGCAAGATACTGTGAAAAGTCCACTTAGTTTTTAATGCTGTTGTGAAAAGGTTATTAAAGTACCTGGTGTGTTTCATTGCAGTAGACCTGTTGGTGTGTCCTTCCTTTTATTGCGTTTCTTGATCAACTTGTGCCATATCCGTTGTAAGAGGAAAGGCAATGTAAAACTAGAGACAATAATAAAGGCGACTGAGGTTTGAGAAGCAGCCGAGTGAAAAGGGAAGGGGTGAGTCATCACGTTTTCAGAAACACTGGCAATCTTTTATGTTCACGTTCCAAATGAACTGGCACTGTCTTCAACGTCTTTCATCAGCATCCCATTTAACTCTGCTTTCAGTACAATGCTCTCTGTCAGTCAACCCACACTTTGCTCTGGATTTTTTATTCCTTTTGAGCTTTATTTCTCTGCAGGTTTTCATACAGTGCCACCTGTACTAACTTTTTATCTAATTAAAACTGTCAAATTTAGCTCTGGCCATAAGCTTTGAATCACATGGAGAAGGACTCTGAAAACTGTGAGACCCTCATAACTGAGTGTATTTTAGAAACTTTTTACATTGGTATGAATGTCTTACTATGTGAATTTTGTCGGTGAGTGGAGATTTTTGTTGCTGACAATTTTCATGTCAGGCATATCTGAGGGATTTCATCATACTTTCAAGCCCACTAAAGACACTTGTATATTTGTGAAAGAGGATGAAATGCTCATACTTTTAGATTTAAAAATAAAGGCAAAGGGTGATGAAATTTAGAAGATGATGTGTTGCACTGCTGGCATTCTAAAAGAATGATAAGTGATATCTAAGTACTCATTTAATATTGTCAATTTAAAGCCAGTTAGTATCAGAAGTAGGCTTGCCATTTGTAAGGAATAAATTCTAGTGACATTTTGTTTTGTAGTGAGCATGGCTTTAAAAGAAGAACCAGCCTTGTCCCACATGGTGCAAACAATATCAACTGAGGGTGACAGTTAAGAATAGCATCTGTGGTTATATGGGGTGGAGGAGGAATAAATAGCTCCCTGTCTACTGCTCTTTTAGAGTAGAGTAGCATACAAATGGATGCGTGCTCTTTGGGACAGGGTTTTGCACTGAAGAAAGGCTGGAAGCCATATGTAGGCAGACAAGGAAGTCGGCACATTTTTAGTAACTATGTGGGGGGAGGGATAGACATCTGCTGACTTGCCTTCAGCTGTGGAATCTTCTAAACTGAGTCTGTCTTTGAAGCTAGAATATAAATTTCAGCAGGGGAAAACATGTAGCACAAAATGGCCTATTTGTTGTGGTAATTCCTTTTTTTCTATTCTGGGGAAGATAACAGTCTCCTAAGAGTAATGAAAGTAATGAAAAATAAGGGTATTCTTTTTTGTCTAGTTCACTTTCTACGTGCTGGAAAGCTGGCAGACCAGCACTATTGCCAATCCTGAGCATTCAGAAGTAATAAAGTCCCTGAAAAGCTACTACTTTATTGGAACGTACAAGGCTTTAAAACATGTTATGAGAATGAAGGCACATGAAGCCAAATATTTTTAAAATTTTCTTAAATATTGAAATTTTTTCCCCAAAATGTTATGAAGTATACTACTTGTTCTTTTTCCCATTCTTATCTATGGTAAAGGAGATTCTCATCTAATTATGGTGTTAATGGTAAATTTGCTATTGAAAGCTCATGTTTTCAAAGCAGTGAGTCATGTTATTTTTAACATTTTTATTATTTTCTTATTTTTTAAATATTTT
>NW_008613162.1:31163-65096 GCF_000691845.1 Merops nubicus | reverse complement strand
TCCTCTCCTCTCCTTTTCTTTTCTTTTTCATAAATTAGGTTATTAAAACAAAACCTAAGCCTTTAAGAATCACTGTACTCATATACACTGGATTTTAAATTGATTAAATTCCTGAAGTAGTCAGAGAGGACAGACTGGTTACTACATGAACAGTTTATTTGCCTGAACAGTGAAAAATTATTTTGCAATTCAATAGCAAAGCTGTTTGGCCTGACTTAGGTGTTCGATGTATTTTTCAAGAGCATGAAAGAAGTCACTGCTTTAACTAAAGGTCATCTTGATGATTTAGGAATATGATCACGTTTGAAAAGATAGACCAGATAATCAGTCATTATATATATACGGTTATTTCATGAAAATGCAGCACTTACAGGTTTTTCTCAAAGAGGGAAATGTTCTGAACTGAAATATAAAGATCGGCTATTAACAAGTACATATACACCTACAGGTAGTCTCTTACATAAACCCAAGCAATACCAGAACTAAAGGTCTCAGTGATTTGCATCCAGTAACACTGTGTCCATGACTAAAACAGTTTCTCAAGGGATTTCCGCTTACCTTCACATAAGGCTATGCATTTTAAGTTACGGCTTTGTAAAAACTGTGATTGTTGTCCTTTCTTCTGTGACTGAGTTGTGAAAACATGAGAAAACTTAATTAGTGCAATAAGACAAACTGAGTGAGAAAGCAACAAAGAAGAAGGCTGCTATTTTCAATGGTTTATTAATGAACAAAGATAGAGGCAATTTTTCTAAAGCATTTCTGCTGTACTTATAAATGAAATAGAATTTCTAAAAAATATTTCTATTATTTGTTTGGATTATTGAGGAGGGATTTGAACTCCTTTATGCAGAAAAAAAAAAGTACCTAACTATTGCAGACTGAGTAATATTATTAGAAATATTTAAGTGCTAGTGATAAACAAATTGATAGCATACAAAAAAAAAGGGTGGATTTGATCACCGATTCTTTGGCCACTACCCTGATATCTTATTTACTTGCCTTTCTATTTCTGAGGGCTTCTATTGTTACATACAAATTTCTCTAAAGCCAGATTATTCTGCACTTTCTAGGTGTTAACTACAGAGAGGGAGTTATGTAAGTTTGTTTCTCAATATTTAGCCCTATGCATAAATGCCACTAGTTTGCTTTAGATAAAACAGAATTGTAATAGTTTAATACATAAAAAAAAATGAAAAAGAAAAACTGACCTGCTATAAATGAAAGACTACTACTAATTTTCCAGCAATAACCACTCTCAATTCCTTTTGCATCACTCTACTGTAAGTCTAGAACTCAGAAAGCAAGGGCTTTCTAAGGGTCATAACACAATCTCTAATTAATTTCCGTTCTCTTCCTAAATTCTTCTGCTTGGAAAAGAAGGGCATAAGACCAGCAGTATATTCTACAAATTGTTATTAAAAGGAGCTAGGCTGTATTTGATGCTTGCATTCTCTGAAGTTGTTGAATTCGTTCAACAAAATAAAACTGTTAGCTTTCACAAAGGAACATCATCTCCTTTCCAGCTATCAAGTTCCCAAGCATAAAACCATAAATCTTCCAGAGATGGCTGATGTACTATACCTGTGATGTATTACTGCCCTTACTGCCTGAAGCTGGTTCATCTTTAGCTGACACCTTCTGCTGCTTCTTGTTCATCCCTAGGAATATTAAAATCATGTAAGATGCCCTGCCATATAAAAACCACAATAAGCAAAGTTAAGTATGGAGAATGAAACAGGTAACACGGTAGGAATCATGATCCTTTGCATTCCACCCAAAAAGCTAGTCAACTTTGTCACAGAATATCACAGTCATCTGTGTGTACCTGGAATACCTCAGGAAAGTCAAATTAGCACTAAGTAGGTGCAAAAGCAGATAAACATGAGTTTAAATGCCACTGAATTCTTATCAGGAATGCTCTTAGGTGGTTGCTTAACAGAGTTGCCTGTCTGCACAACTTGAGTCTAACTGACCCTATTCAGGCTGAAGTAACACAGTCTGATTTACTGTGTGTAACTTTTAGGAGTAAAATTATTTAAAGTTCTAAAGTCTAGCTTGGTTTAATAACTTTATCTACATGTAAAAGTATTATTTGTCAACCACATTAGATCAAATTTCCACCTCAGAAATCTAGATACACACATTTGTGCCTTAGATCTCTTTGATATTGTTTTATGTTGGTTTATATAAAATTCCTTTGTTGTATACTACTACAGGCTCCCTTGCCTTTCCAACATACCCGATTTGTTGGCATTTTGCAAACACAGACTGACTTATCAGGAAGTTTAACTATTTCAAGAAAGAGTGAGTGTAGACATCCTCTGGGTTTTTTATTGGCATCATGTGCTACATACTTCATAGAACATAGGCCTCTTTTCTGATGGAGACTGGATGGAAGGGACCAAGAAAGGTGGAGAGGTGAGAAAAAACATGTTGAAGCTGACAAAGCAGCGTTGTCCAAGAAGAAGAGCAATTTGTTAGACAGTGCTGCAGTCTGCACTTTTAGTGAGTCTTAAAAAGCTTCCATACTTGTGTAATCTTAGAAAAGCTAAAAGTGCATTCAGAGTTTATGGATATTGAAATTCAATAAATAGAAGTAAAAATGCTGATCTTTTAGAATTAATTGTGACATACTGAGAATCAGAAAGCAAATTAAAACTCTCAGAATTATCTACATCCCTATGAATACACATTCAACTACACAAGCACTTGCATATGCGAGGACATGGCAAATACAACACAACTAAAGGAAAAAGTCACCATATTCTAAAATCTCTTGGTTTTTTTTAATATGTACATTGGTGTATCTTGTTTCTGTTAGGCTTCTGTTTATGACTTAATTCTTATTCTTATATGGAAAACTCTGCATGACTGACTTTTGAATTTACTAGTGGGACAAATTATGTCCTCCTGACACGGCAATACTTGGCAATACTCTTAAATATACAGAGTTGAACATGTCTATTGATAAATATTTGTTTTGTCAGTTCAGGCTGTAAAAGCACATGAAACTACAGATAATTTTAGAGGGACTTAGGCAGATAGTGAAAAAAAAACTCACAAATTTGGGTTTCCACTGCATCACCAAGACCATTACACACAGTATCTAGTATTAGCTAATATTCACAGCAGCGTTTCAAAATACTCAGCATGTTGGAAAATGAGGACAGTTTTTTTTAATAAGGGAATTAAGATTTCCTCTTTTTTGAACAAATTAAATCTTGACTGACAAAAATAAAACTGTTGTAAACAGTGAAGCTGGTAAGAAAAACAGTGGACTAAGATACATCCCTATATTTCTCCAACTTTAGAGTGATTTATAAGTATCACCTGAGTAACCGAATGATATGCTTGACAATGGACTAAGGTAGATTCCACTTCCAAACATTGCACCATGGAGCTGAAAAAGAGAGAAGTGATTGTTTAACATTAATTTGGTCATCTAGACAAAACAATAATGATAGCAACGGGTTGTAATGAGGATAAGCATCTGCCTCACAGTGCTAATTTATTGTCTGGTAATAAATGCTGTTCAAACAAGTCTTAAAAAAAATAATTCCACGAATATACAACTATAATACTATACATTCTGGAAACCCTGACCAAATGCCTAAACATAATTTTACATGAGATTTATATATGAAATTGTGTTTTCTATTTTAAATCTAACATAACCATGGAGGATGCCTACAGAAAGTGCTTCAGTACATGGCCAAATATACCTCTCTCTTAACAAGGCTGAGTAAGCTCAGTATGTGTCTCACATGAAAACCTTGGCAGGAAGCACAGCCCAAGACAGCTTCTGTGAATCAACAGCATCAACAGCTGCTTTTGTTTTCTTTAAGGTAAGAAATGAAGAGATGGAGATGACACTGGTCATATACCACAGAAAAATTTGGTCACTAGTTCAGCCTGAGTACTGGAGGAATGGGTTCAGTGAAACTTTTGTCTGAGCCAGTTCAGACATGCATATCCCACCACTTCAGGACTGCATGTTAGCCCCAAAACTACAAGTTGTCTGAAAACAATAAATTAAATGGAAGACTTTTCTTCACCAACATCACTGTTCCATGTCATGAAGCTTGCGCTAAGCAATGAAAACAAGTACTTCTGATTAGACCTGCACTCATTTTCTTCTCTGGGAAAGGGGAAGTATGTGTTTCACTTCTACACCAGGAACTGACTGCTTTCTACGGAAAAGCCTTTTAGAGAAAACACACCTAGTAGTTGTTGGAGCATAAATGAGAAGCTAAAGTATCTCCTGTCTAGGTAGATGTTATGATCACTGGGCTTCAGAGTCACACCTTTATTTCTTTCCTCTGACTCACTGATATTTGCACTGTCTTTGCAACATGCCAGGGCTCTCATAGGAATGTGCAAAGATGCTTTCACTCCTTCAGGTCCTAGAATGTTGTATAGGATCCTTGGGGAGTAGATATTTTTCCTGACTAGTTAGTACAGGGATGAACTGGGCTGAAGTGCCTTAGGTGTGTGAGAGAGCTAAAAATGATGACTACCCTAAAATAGGGCTTTACTGCTTCCTTACACTCCCAGTATCATCCCTCAAAAAACAAACAAATAAACAAACAAACAAAAAAAACATAAACAAATGGGTTTACTTTGTTGACTTTTGGTGTGTAAATCCTGCTTTCTTGGGAAATTATCTTCCAAAGATACTAATAAAACTACCCAAACCACTAAGATGAACAGTGGAGATTTCCATTTCATATTTTTAAGTGTCTTCTGTATTCCAGTCCTTAGCAAGCACCCTGGGATACTCCCTCAGTGTATTGTGGACTCAGGTCTGGGAGAGCTGTCAAAACCATGATGACAAAATACTCCTGGTTACAGCTCCCTTGTCCCTCTGATACTAGCTACTTTGCTTTGCAATAGTGTTTTCCTGATGATTTAATCTGAGAAAATGAACTGAGGTTTGCAATAGCTCCCTCTTGGCCAGTACACTCATATTTCCATTACCAAGAAACCAGAGGAGAAGATGCTGTAAAACCAGTTCCTGTTAATCTAATGTGCTCTTGGATTCCATAACATGGCAACAGTTTATGCAGCTCTAAATTTTTATCCCGACTGGTTTTAGGCAGTACCGAGCCAAACCTCCTGGAGGTGCTGCTCTGCAATGTAAAACTGAAACATGGACTGCAGCAACAGGATTTTCTAAGCATTTTAACAGATATATTATTTCATTTTAATTGAATAAGAAAAATACAGTTTCCAGGAAAAAGAGAGTATTAGAAATCATCCCTTTTTTTACACCTGTATGACCACCAGAACCAGAACCACACCTATGAAAACTCACCTAAGCTAGTATGAAATCAAGCATGCATAGGTTAACTCAACACTACTTAGTCTACTGTTTACCTGCAGCCTAGTATTGGAAGCAACAACTAGGCCGTTCCTCAGGATGGAATGCCAATTTTCAATGTGTGAACCACTGAAAAAAATTAAAAAGAAAGCATTAAAATCCACCGTGTAAAACACAAAATGAAATCAGTTATCTTTTAAAACAATACATTGGCACCTGTAAACCTCAAGTGGCAAGAACAAGAAAAATAGCAAGGAATTTTGATGACCTTTGATTAATATGAATATATATATATATATACTTACTGAAATGCAAAGGTACTTCCGTAGAGATTTTTAGCAGCTCGGAAATTGGATTCTTTGGCTGGTGGACTGCTGAGAAGTAGGAACTGGTGGGGAGTGTGCATAAACTTTAGTTGCTGTAAAAGATAACAGTGCACAATTGAAAAGAAGTCGATGAACAAAAAAGCATTGTATTTCTGTAATGGTAATTCTTAAGATACCATGCTGTTTTGCACAATACATGACTGCACCTAAATGCATGAACTAAGCTGAAAGTGGTCTCATCACCATAGTTTTTACCTGAAATCAAGCACTAAAAATGTTCTTTCAGTTTGGGAAACATATCGAAGTTTCTGAAACAGAGTTCAGCCTAATATGGCTCTAGTAAAGTAATTAAATTGAACAATTTTATCATGGTGCTCTGATCAGAGCTGGCTTTGAATTAAGGTTGAGATTGGAAAGGTTATACATTACTATGCCCTTAATCAGAGTATCGGTGGCATACATATTCAGAAATTAATCTCAGTACTATCCCTGTAAAATACAAGAGTTCTACTCTTTTTAAATTATACTCATCACTGGATCTCCTGGTACATGGTGGTTTTGTGCACTGCTTTCTGTAAAATTCTGTATCTAATATTTTATATAGTAACAAAACAAGTATTGAAGTTATTCTCACGTAATCTCAGATCACTCTAAGGTAGACACTTGTAATTAAGCTATTCACCTCAAAAGGGATTTTATGAGCATTATTCCTTTGTCCTATTTTAGATATTCACAACCTAAGATTCTTTAAGCCATGACCTGAAACTGCCTGTTTTTCTCCCTTGTTTATTAACCGAGTCCATGGGATTAGTTTGACTGTGGACACCTATGTCTGGCTGGGACATTCTCACCTAAAATTCTAGTATAAGCAATGAGAAATCAGAAAATAATAAAGAACCCACAGACACTTACCCTATTCACTGGTAGCTTCACAATATGTGATCTATTACTAGAAATAACCCTAAAAGAAGAAACAGTTAGATGTATTAGACATGGTAACCAAACAGAACTTTCCTTCTTAAAAATGGGTGATGAATGGCCACTGCAAAGAACTCAGCTGCAGGCCTTTGAACCTGTCAGATGGAACTAGAGCAAATCTTCACTAGAAAATGAGATCAAAGGCTGCACAAATAAACTGGAGTCTTCTCCCTTTTTGGAGTGCCCAGATGAGGTCCTGCAACAGCCCAGCAACACCTGCAATTGCAAATGTCAACCCTGATATTAATTCTTAGGGTGATCTTGCAACAAATTACACTGGTGAAGTGATTATTCATTAAACTTGGCACTTTAATAATTATCATCTCTTGTAAGTCAACTTCATACCATTGTAAAAGAGGATGTGCAAGTGGGTCTTGTTTATCCATCTGCTTCTTTATTTCCAAATAAGGTGCCTAGAAAAGAGTAATGATGTTCTTTATTTTTAATTGAATTCATAAGGTTAAGTTTTATATGTTACATTGCCCATAATTTCATCGATTAAAATGAATACAGGGGACTCATTAATGGGCTTAAATCACAGTTTTACTGACATTTAGTGTTGTACACTTGTAAATGTGTTTGACAACAGCAAGAATTAATATAGCAATTATTTCTCCTAGAGTAAAATAACAAGCATATAATTAGCATCAAAATGAGTATATTATAGCTAACATTGGTGACCTCAGGGAGAACAGCAGAAGATGTCTCATTATGTTCAGCTCTTGGATTAAGAAACTGGACTGGAACTTCACAAAATTAAATGTCTCAAAGTACCTCACCATAATAGATATTTTTTTTTTTTTTTTTCATGGTACAAACTGGTAAAGTAAAATATTGTATCAGCCTATAGAACCTTTGAAAACCTTTACTGATTTCACTCACAGTCCAAAGCATCCTTTTAAAACTCCTCAGTACAGGAATTATTTTAAATGAAAATGAAATAGTGATTATTTTTCCTTTTAGAAAACTTACTAGATAACAGAAAGAAGTAACTTAAAAAAACTTTTACAAGATGAAGTAACAAAAATATGTGAATTTTAATTTTCAATTTGTTTTATCCTCTCTGTAGATGTCATTCTTTATTCCTGGATCCCAAAGGACTTTATACATACATAGAGGGCACGATTTATGAACTGTTGTGAGGTTAGGTTTATATAGCAGTTCGAAAAGCAAGGGACATGGGAGGCATTTCAATAATCACTTATAATCAGCTGGGCCATTTGGAAAAGGAAGTATAACAATAAACATCACTACAGCTATCAAACTCTGTCCCACTGTGAATATTGAAAAATCACAAGGTAGTAATCCTAACAGATCTGACCTTCCAAGTCCCCTACTAGACTTACTGTTCTGTGATAACAGAAATAAAACTATCATTCAGAACATTGTCACAAAATCAATTTCTTTTGCTTTGGAAATAGAGACACAGTTTGGCTTTGATATTTCCAGAAATGCAGCAGTTGGTGATTATCTTTTTACAACATCCCATTCATTATCTCTCATTTAAACTTCAAAAGATCTGAGCTCTATTTCATCATTTTTATTTGATCGCCATTATTCAAAGTTGCCATTAGGTATGTTATATTTAACACACATTTTAATATTATTATAGCTCTGTAGAAAAGAAATGATACTATTGACTTCCTTTGACTTCCTCACCTATCATAGGCAAGCAATATAAACATATTTCTAGTTCTAGAAATAGCAATTTGGTTTGATAAAGCTTTTTAAACTCACCTGTGTCATCTCTCTAATAGAAGTGATACTGTCCAATGCTTTCATGACTCGGTCATAGTTCTTCTTCTGATGTAGCATAAAATAAGCAAATAAATGAAAAGAATATTAATCTTCAGTTCTACAAAAACCGGAGTTCTTTGTGTGTGTATAAAACTAAAGCTAGGATGAATGTTCAGGAAACCAGTCCTTCCAAACATGTCTAAGCAAAAACTTCCTTCCACCTCACACACAGACTCTCTTTCATAGTCCATTACAATTTTCCCCAAAAATATTATCATAATGTTTTTTTATTTGAATTAACTCGAATCTCCAAAACACCCAAAAAATTACCTCACTTTTTAAGCAAATGTTTACAACCAAACACAAGGTCTGATAATTATTTGGACAACATGCTGTTAAGTTAAATAATGCAGTGACCAAATAGATTTTAAATAAAATTCTAAATAAACAAATGTGTTTACTTTGCTAACATCTCTGTAAAACGTAAGAGGTCTTTCATTTTTCTCTCTGTCTCACCCTGATCCTTGCCTACCTTCTGCTTGGGAGCTGCTACCATACAGTTCCACCTTTTCTGAGTGGATGAGCTTAACATTCCATGCTTCATCAGCTCTACATGTCATGTCACATCACCTTCAGGGGCTACATCGTTGCCCTTCTTTGAGTTTCTCCAACTTCTGCCCATGGGTTTTTGCCTCACTCATGCTGCCAAGAGGCTGGGAAGAGGTAGTATGGGCCCTGCCAGCCTAGGGTCTCTCTCTATTCCTCTTCTGGTGTGACCCTCTTTCATACTCCCTTGTTTGCTTCAGATTCACACCTTTCCTAGCCACCAGAATAGCTGTTTCCTCATCAACCCCACTCCAAGCACCTCCTGACAAGTCTTCATTCCCAAATGCTACAGAACATGCTTGTGCCTTCCTGTGGGACAATCACTGCTAACTGGTCTTTCTTCAGAAAAAGTGAAATGCATCCCAAAGCTGGACATCCAAAGTTCTCATTTATGCCCTATTCTATACCTCCCAAAGGCCTCCTTATCCTTTGTGTCCAATGTATACACAGAAAGACACTAATAATACAAATTTTTTCATCGAGAATCTGTACCCTAAAGTAATTTATTGGCTTCAACATAACTTTGAAAGCAACTTACAGTTTATATTAAAAAATGTTATTAGAGACAGTAAACTAAGCTACAAAGTTCTGAAAATAGTCATGTTTGTACTATATTCTGCAACTGTATCTCTTACAGTAAAGGAGACTCCTCCAGAAGAAGGCTTTGCTTTGAAATGCATGACTAAAACCAAGCTATGACAATGCAAGACAGCTACTTACCCTGGGGTTAAAGGCCAGCATCTGAGGATCATTAGGATCAACTACAGAAGGATATGGCTCAAAAATGACAACTTTCCTAGGTGATTCTAACGCAGACCGACACATAGATACTAACAGATCAACCACCTAGGGGAAAAGAAAAATTTTTATCCAATATATGTATCTTCCAGTTTGCTTTTTTTACACATTATAGTAATACCGTATTTCATCGATACCTATATTAACCAAACTGTGTTATCCACAGGACATAGTTTAGGACTGACGTTTCTCCATTGACCTCAACAGGCTTTGGGCTCAGCCCTGGTACAGTATTGCAGGTGTGTCTGGTCCTTAATGTATTATCTTGTCACATACATTGCTTGCAGTCCTGTTTTCTCTTGTGAACATGTACTAATTCCTGGGTTAAATTAATTCTCTGAGGAAATTAAGCCATGCTGGATCTGTGTACCTCTGTACAGAAGATGTCAGTGAAAAATGTTGATCAAGAACAAGGAAGAGTTTGTGAATCTGTAACACTGCCTGATGTTCTCCTGTAATCATAGAAACACTTGTACACATTGCTCCTGCTAAAGCCAGAACAGTACAGTGCAGTGATATAACAGTGTTTTGTATGGTTCACAGTAGGAGATTCTCTCACTTCCATCCTGTTGTAAAAAATTACAACATGACTTTGAAAATCTATGACTTCCAATATACCACTGTAAGGTCATGTGTGTAATGGGTACACAAGAATGTAGTCACATACGTCCACATGGGCACATATACAACTTAGCAACAGATTTCTGTAAAAGTGCTTCAAAATCTGTAATTTGGAAGTTAAAAATAGAATATAGCAATCACAAACCAGACAGAATGCAACTTTCTGGCACCTGTGGAACCTAAATGCAATGCATAGTTAAAAACAAAGTTGCTAAAGAAAAAAAATGTATCTGTAAATTAGTTCGTTCTCTCTTTGTTTTCTGTGTCTTCTGAAAACTTTCCTGTGGGAAAACAGACTTTCCCATGGAAGAAAGTAAAAGCTGAGGTGAGTTGCACTTAGCAGGCATCCCTGTTTCCTCCCATAACTCCATATGGATTAGATCTCATTTCATAGTTCAAGCTGTTCTAGAAGTTTTATGTATCTGCCATTATATGTGATCATTTAGAGGAAAAAATATTGATAGCTCTTTAGAGAAGCAGAATGAAAATAAGAATCATGATGAAAGGAAAAAGGAGCTGAGCTGTGGTGAGTCATACTGTTGCCATTCTCCTCCTCTGCTCCTTTAGCATGAATGGACAATTTTCTCCACCAGTTTAAAATTATTCTTTTAGTTCCAGTTACTAAATCTCTCATGTATATTGAAAAATGAAGTTATTTAAATAATAAGCTCTTTCTCCATGACACTCTCCAGTTTATAATACCTGCATCTGCACTAGCATTTGCAAAGGAGACCAGGAGTCTGCATACACAGCTGAGTCAGGCAACAGGCCTGCAGCTGTGTGAATGCTATAGCATGAAACTGAGCCTGAGCTCACACACCCTCCTTCTCAGAAGTACTTCTTAGCCTCCAGTCACAAAACACTACTAGATAAGAGTTGTTTAAATCCCCAGATCTCTTAATACGGTGATTCAAAGTTGTCTGGCTTTATGATGTGCATTATGGGACTTTGTCTTAAAATTGGCACAGTTCCTAGCGCACCATCATAAAGCCCACCTTCAAACCAACTGTTGACTCCTGTATTGTTTCTCATCATGATACCTGCATATTGCTCTGAAATGGGGGAAAATGTACAGAGATTTGCCTTAGTTAAACCCCCAATTTCCCTCAATGATTCAGATCATTGTTTTGAGCTGATGCAATGCAAAGCAAGTTAAACTGGGAGGTAAGTCTAGTACAAACATTATAACACAAACTTGCGTATGTGTTCCTTGGTAGCAGGAAGTGCTGTGAATCTAGTAAATGCCTTACAGATGGACCTGAACTCCTCCTCCTCTTTAACAGTAAGTACTAAAGTTTGTAAGTAAGGATTAAAAACTTTCCAAGAAGGGCAAGATGACACTTCCCTCTTATGACATCAGTCTCTCGGATAGCGTCTCTGTCTCTCCAGGCTCTCTACAAGGAGTCTGAACTATCAGCAAATCAGGCATTTAATTTTCAAGTATTTCGGGGTGTATAGCTTAGGAAACTAGCTGAAAGCACAGCAGAAAAAATATTATCTGATTTCTAAAAATGGGAACCTATATTTAGGCTCCTTCACTACACAAAATGATTTGGAGGAAGTTTGATCTGACAAAATGCAGAGATTCACAATGCAAACACCTACCTCTTACTAGTCATTCTAGGTTCTCCTATAATCAATGAGAGCCTACGATGTGATTCACAATATCCTAAACTAATGTCAAAAGCAGCTCAAACTAATCAAACCCTAGAAGGGCTGAATTCTTTTTGCAAGCAGCAATGGGAGTTCAGTTGGATCAGATGTAGTGAGCTAGGGGCACTGCTATCACTAGAGTAAAACTTAACAAAATCTAGTTCCCTAGGTCCAGTAGGACAACTGAACAAAATTTATCTAACTCTTTTAAGCACTGTTAAGGTTGTGACCTGTCCTGGTTCCGTGTAAAAAGGGGTTCAGGGCAGGACCCACACGGAACAGAACTGTGTACTCGCCTCTCCCCCACCCCCTTGAGAGAGAGAGAGAGAGACACTTTTTAGAAAAAAAAATGAAGTATATTGTTCAACAAGGAACAGAAAACGAAAAAGGGAGGTAAGGAAAATAATATATATAAAGACCAGGGGAATAATACAAAAGATAAAATATACAAAACCCTCAGAAATGGTTCCAGGGTCCCACGGAGTGAAAGGAGAACTTTCCTCTCCGAGCTCCAAGGCAGGAGTGAAACAAAAAACCACTCCCTGCCTCTTATCAGAGTGTGTGTGGGAAGGGGAGGGAATACAATGGTTTCACCCCCACCCGGGGTCCTCCCAGTTGCTGGAAGGTCACGCCCCCATTCCAAGCCTCAAACCACAACATGACCACTTCAGAACTCATAGAGCAAAGCTCTGTAGATGTACAGGGACTCAAGATCTAGAGAAAGCTTCACATATGACTGCAACAGTGAAACTTACATGAAACACAGAGTCAGAGCTAATCAGGACCACCTTTCCTGTCAGCTTTATTTAAAAACAGAAGTGAGATCTACTTGTTTATACCTAATATACAATGTACATGTAATGTACCGATAAAGTTTGTATCTAATTTTTCCATAACTTTAGGAAAGCAAAATTCCAGCTGTTGAAGGAGTTAGTCATTAGGGCCCCCCTGGGAAACAGCCCTCAAAGAAAAGGGGACAGAACAGAGCTTGCAGATCTTTAAGGGTGCTCTTCATACAGCACAAGAGCTCTCAATCCCCCTGTGTAAGAAATCAGGCAAGGAAGGCAAGAGAGCAGCATGGGTTAGTCGAGACCTACTGGTCAAACTAAAGGGCAAGAAGAAAATGCACACGCAGTGTAAGCAGGGATGGGTATTTTGGGAAGAGTCTGAGGATGCTGCCCAGTTGTGTTTGGATCAGAAAGGCCATGAAGTGGCTGGAACTGAGCTTGGCAAGGGATGCAAAGAATCATAAGAAGGGCTTCTGTTGGCATGTCAGCCGGAAAAGGAAGGTCAAACAAAGTGTACTGCCAGTGATGAACAGAACTGGCAAACTGGTAACAATGGACAAGCAGAAGGCTGAGAAACTCAACCAGCAGTTTGCCTCAGTTTACTGGCACCCTCTCTTCCCCTGTCTCTCAAATGGATGAACCTCAAGGCAGTGACAGGGAGAAAAGTCCCTCCCACTTTAAAAGAAGATGAAGTTCAAGTCTGCCTGAGGAACCTGAACATACATACGTCTATGGGACCTGACAAGATGCATCCCAGAGTCGCGAGGAAATTGGCTGATGTAGTTATCAAGCAGCTCTCCATGACATTTGAAAAGTCAAGGCAGTCAGGTGAAATCCTGGGCGACAGGAAAAAGTGAAAAGTTACACCCATTTTTAAGAAGTGTAGAAAGGAGGACTCTTGGAACTACCAACCTGTCAGCCTCCCCTCTGTGCCTGGGTAGACCATGGAGTGGATCCTCCTAGAAGCTATGCTAAGACATTGAGGGCAGGGAGGTGACTGGAGACAGCCAGTCTTTACCAAGGGCAAGTTCTGCCCCAACCAACCTAGTGGCCTTTTTTGATGGAATGACTATACCAGTGGAAAAAGGAAGTGCTATGCATGTTGTCTGTCTGGACTTTGACAAGGTCTCCACAACATCCTTTATACAGATGTGATGGGTGGACTGTTTGGTGGATGAGGAATTGGTTGGATGGCTGCATCTACAGGGTACTGGTCAATGTCTCAGTGCCCAGACACAGACCAGTGATGAGCAGTGTTCCTCAGGGGTGTCATATTGGGACCAGTGCTCTATCATATTCATCAGTCTTCAGTGGGATCGAGTGCAGCCTCAGCAAGTTTGCAGATGACATCAAGCTTAAAGCATTTGACATGCCAGAGATGGGATGCCACCCAGAAGGACCTGGACAGTCTTGAGAAGTGGGCCCATGTGAACTTCATGAGGTTCAACAAGGTCAAGTTCAAGGTCCTGCACCTGCGTTGTGGCAATCTTCAGCATCTATACAGGCTGGGGGATGATGTGGTTGAAAGCAGCCCCGAAGAGAAGGACTTGGGGGTACTGGTGGATGAAAACCAGGACATGAGCCAGCAATGTTCGCTCATAGCCCAGAAATGCAATTTGCATCCTGGGCTGCATCAAAAGAAGTGTGGCCAGCAGTTGAAGGGACATGATTCTGCCCCTCTCCTCCACTCTGGTAAGACCCCATCTGGAGTACTGTGTCCAGCTCTGGAGTCCTCAGCACAAGAAGGACATGGACCTTTTGGAGTGGGTCCCCAGAAGGTCCACAAAAATCATCAGAGGGCTGGAACACCTCTCCTATGAGAAAAGGCTGAGAGTTAGGATTGTTCAGTCTGGAGAACAGAAAGGCCCAGGGAGATACTTCTGTGGCCTTTCAGTACATAAAGGGGGTTTATAAGAAAGATGGGGTTCAGCAGGGCCTGTAGTGACAGGGTAAGAGGTAATGATTTTAAACTAAAAGAAGGCAGAATCAGGCTAGATAGAAGGAAGAAATTTTTTAAAATGAGGCTGGTGTAACACTGGCCCAGGTTGACCAGAGAGGTGGTAGATGCTCCACCATTGGAAACAGTCAAGATCTGTTTGGATGGGACTCTGAGCAACCATATCTAGTTGAAGATGTCCATGCTCATTACAAGAGAGTTTGACTAGATGACCTTGAAAGGTTCTTTTCAACCCAAACTATTCTGTGATTCTAAATGTATGTGTAAGGTACCATGTAGGTGCCTGAATTAAAAAAAGAAAACTCAAGCTTCCCAGAAACTTAGCTGAGGTCTCCAGAAGTCTTCAGGTGAGAAAGAGGTGGGGCTTCATCAGCACTCCTTTCACCATTTCTTACAAGCTTAGACAGGTATCCAAACATTTGGTATGGTAGAAGTTGCAAAAAGAGCCATCTAACAGTCTTCAGATGTCAGATGAAGAGCTGCTGCTCAGATCCTGCAGTCATATTCTCAAATGAAGAAGCTGGTGTACACTGCTGCAAGTTTCCTCCTTTGAGGATATCCCTTTAGGTGGCATTCAGGCACTTAGCTGAATAGTTTATTTCCAGTGACTAGACTCACTAGTGGAAGTTAAGGTTAACTTCACTGAACATTTGCTCTTCCAAAGAAATCATGTTGCTTACTATGTAAATGCACATGTGACTGACACAGAAAATCAGACAGGAATGCACTTTTCTGTAAGTTGTGTAAGCTTTTAACTTAACATCTTAAAAGGATTTTAATCATAAGATCTTTTAACTTTTGAATTTACTGTAATCTAAGATTACATGGTGATCTGGAAACATAGTTTAAAACACTTTGTTTTAAGGCACATACAAACTTATGAAAGAAAACAATGAATAAGTTAGAACTACATTGAAAACAGAACTTCGAGCCAGGAAGCAAGCTTATACTAAATTCATGATCCTTGAGAAGAGAGGGAAAAAAACCTATGTAGCAACATCAGCAAGGACTTTCCCACTGTTATTTAATGATCAAAACAACAGATGCTTAGTGGATAGCTGCATCTCAACACCATGAACAGGAAGTAGCTTATTAACTGCATGAGAGTAGTAATGGCTCATTAGGTGAAAATAAATGGGAATTATCTCCAGATAACAATGGCTGCCTTTATTAACAACCCAGGTGACCCAATTGAATACAACAGAAAAAGAAAACAGGGCTACTCTAATTACATGGAAGCAAAACAATGGAAGCACCTCATTAGTACCATTAGAAAACACCATATACAAAACAATGTATTTACAGCTACAAGAGTGGACAAATAAACCATACCTACCAAACAGTACTCACACAGGGAATACAAGGCAAATAAATACTAGAAGAGACTGAGAAGACAGTATGCTATACAAAAATCATACATGTAATAAGCATTAAATAATTCTACCTGAGCCCCAGTGGCAATTTCATCAGCAGCTTCGTTCATCACTCCTAATGTTTGGAAAGCAAATACACAGAGCTCCCGTTCACAAACAGTGGGCTACGCAGAGAAAGAAAGTCGATTATATTTTTGTTCTACTTTTGAGGCTTTGGTTTTATCATGTAATATCTATAACAAAACCCAACACATTTAAACACATTTAATGTTGATTTTTTTTCCCCGTCAGATATCAACAGCAACATTAATTTCAAATTACAAATGCATGACAATTATTGAAGAATATACATTAGAGAAGCACTTTAATACTCTGAAGAACAAGAATGAAGAACTTTAGAACTCCTAAGTACTCACAGAGGCTAAACTTAAAAGAAATCCAGACTGCAAAACCAAAATTATAGGCACTGCACCCAGATGTCCCTAATACTACCCTATCAGACTGAAAACTTCCTACATAATTAAAATTAATGGAGAACAAATTCAGAAACTAGTGGGGCACACTCCCTTCATAAATCATAGAGTGGTTTGGTTTGGAAGGGACCTTAAAGATCATCTAGTTCCAACTCCCCTCTGCCGCAGGCAGGGACACCTCCCACTAGACCACACTGCTCAAAGTCCCATTCAACCAACATGATTGAACCTTGAACAGTTCCAGGGAGGGGGCATCCACAACTTCTCTGGGCAACTTCTTCCAATGCCTCACCATCTTTACAGTAAAGAATTTCTTCCTTATATCTAGTCTAAATCTACCCTCTTTCAGTTCGAAACCATTACCCCTTGTCCTATCACTACACTTTCTGATAGAGTCCCTCCACATCCTTCCTGTAGGCCTGCTTTGGGTGCTGTAAAGCTGCTGTCATAAGGTCTCTCCAAAGCCTTCTCTTCTCCAGGCTGAACAACGCCAACTCTCTCAGCCTGTCTTCATGGGACAGGTGCTCCATCCCTCTCAGATCATCTTTGTGGCCCTCCTCTGGACCTGCTTCAGCAGGTCCACGGCCTTCTTGTGCTGGGACCCAGAGCTGAACACAAATGCACATTTATTCTTCACAGGTTGCTATTCTGCTGTTGAGAACACAGAAAAAAAAGTAGTCTAGAAGACACTACTTTTAATTTAATTTTTAATTAATTTAACAATTTATTTGTAACCTTTAAGAAAATTCCTTGCACTTTTATAGAATAAACTCTATTTGAGAAGGCCACCTTTTAATTAGAAAAGGTGCCTTCACTCTTTTTTCCGATATTAAAAATGTAAATAGAAAAACCTTGCTGTTGAACCAGTTTTTTGCTTATATTTTTTAAAAACCTAATTCACAGTGCCATCACAGCAATCAAATAAAAACCTTATTTGAACTGCATATTGAGTGAGAATTTAGCATTCTGCTTTCATAAAGCAAATAAAGCAGGGGAAAAAAAAAAAAACACACAAACAAAACAAAACAAAAAAAAGAACACAGCTTTAAGTAAAGAGAATAGGCATGAGTTCATAAGTTTCCTAACTGGTTACAACCCTTACAGCAACTCCATGCTTATTGACTGAAAGATAATTAGCAATTAATTTTTTTGAATGTTCAAGTAATGACTCACACAATGAATTGTTGCAGGACTTGAAAATGAACAAACAGTTCAAAGAAATACAAGAATGAAAGACAAATTAAAGCCTTCCTTAAAATTGTCCCCGATAAACATATTCTTTATTACAGTGTTGAAAAAGATACAAATTATTTTTTGGATACTATTTCTTTGAGTCTATATTATTAAACTCTAGCTCACTGAAACTTAGAATGGGTACTACGGAACTTTTGTAACAAAAAATTTTGAGTCTAACTACCATGATAATCACTAAAGCATTCATAGCTTTATGACGTTCATAATCTTTGAACTTTGATGTTCAAGCCAATGTCTCTAGGAAGCACTTGCAGAAATGAAAAAATTAATCAAACACACAAAGAAAACATAAAATTTAGCTGAATTCTGTTTCAGGCAACAGCTTTGTCAGTAATAAGCATACTGCTGTATTTGTAATAACTTCTTTCAGAGCCCTTAAAATATGCATTTGCTGGATTTCAAAGATTCAGGACTTCAATAAACATCTGAAATCTATTGCATGGACATTCTCACATCAGTCGCTTTACAAGAACTATCATCCTTCAAGTCAAATAAAGTGTCATCCATTTGATTTATTTTAGCTGCTATGTTACATTGCATTAGGCACTAGATGAAGACTAACGTGATCCAATTCACTGTGCTATGCCACACTAGACAAAAAGTATTTATTATTGCCATTATTCATAGGTTTTCCACATTTAGAAGGTTGTTACATCATTTGCTTTCTTGAAGAAGCACGGTGGCACTACCATCTTGACTGTGGTAATGCCAGCACTACACAGAGAATTGCTTTTATTCCAGAGCAATCTAAGTTCAGCCATGCTTGCCATAAAGAAAAGAGTTACAAAAATACTTATTTTTTAAATTTTTATTACAACCTCAACAAAGTAAGTTAACCTGAGACTTAAAGATGGCAAAGAGAACATGGGATTTGTCATCTTTGGCCTTTTCTTTTTTTTCCCTTGTGTTATGATCCCAGAAATGTCTGAGCATCTGGAAGGGGAAAGTTAGGAAAATGCATGTATGTTTGACATTTGAAAGGCCTTTCTTCTCTCAGGCGGACACTGCAACTAAGACCTCAAGGCTGGAGAACTGTAGATAGGAGGAGAGTAAGACAACAAAATTTGAGATCTGAAGACAGACAGACATTACATTACAGTTAAGGCCTTTGCAATTCTTTTGATATCATATATTTGCTGAAACTTTATGGCCTTTTGAAATTTTGGCTTTGCAGTCTAATGGGAAAAATAATTAAAACCTTGTAGCTACATGAACACTTCAATAGCCTGCCTTCACATAGGGATCCTGAATGCCTTCTAACCCAAACTCCAACCATTTCAAGAGCACATTTAGATTCTGCTTCTGAAATTTCTTCAGATTTCAAAATTTAACCAAATTTAACCATATCAGATGCTTTTAACTTGAATTTCCCACAAATGTTAGTAGAGTGTTCCAAGAAATGTTCATATGAACATTTCACTGTTGTTTACTCCAGTCACTAGTTAAGTTCAGCAATTTAAACTCCTTTCTTCCCCCCCCTAAACAAAAAGACTGGCTTACAATTAACACACAGACATTTGGAAGGCTTTTGCATGTCACATGATGGTGACATATATTGTGTTATATGTCCTTAATTTGGGTTTGTCTGCAATTGTGAATGCTAGAACTGATGAAAGCATAAAAAAACGAAATTAATAAACCAATTATAGACAGACAGAGCTTAAAGAAAATCACAAGCTTTATGGGAAAATTTGGATTTGGGGCTGCTAATGTTCTGCATACTGCCAGTATGTTTTCCTTTATGGTGTCTGCTTGCCTCTTCTCTTACAATAGGATGTGAGCCCCTGGGGCAGGAACAGCCTTGTTCTGACTTCATATCATAGATATAAGAAATGTCCCTAGCCACAGTAAACATACAAAAACAACCCCACTAACACGTTTATAAAAGCTACATTGTTCCAGTGTCAATTTTTTGATGCTCTGTTTTGGTTCACATACACATAGTAGTCAGGAAGCTGAGCTTTCTAAGAACTTTTGTGTACAGACACATAAGTATAGACACGTTCTTACTGGATCCACATCCACAAAGTTACAGAATATCCAACTTCTATTGGATTACTGGTTTCCATTGCTTTCAAAGGGAAAATATGTGACAAAATAGAGCTTATACACTTAAGTACGCACTTACAAACACAAATTTAATCTTAGGTGCACAGTGAATCTAACAGATCACAACTGGCACCTTAAGGGCACATGGAGTTGACTAGCTGGGCAACTTAGTTTTCAGCTACCTGAAGAGGGCAGCTGTAACTCCTCTTCAACAACAGCAGCTGCTAGTGGTCTCACATATGTTTTTTACATGAAAGGAGAAGAATGACATGAGGCCATTGACTTCCACAAAAATACTAGCTAAGTGAAGATCATTGGTGCTGAAAGACCATTTAGAAGTAGAATTATTGCAGTGGGGAAAAGCCAGAAGGAAATAAGAGCTGGGCATTTAATGCGAGACTGCAAATGTTTGGAAGCAGAAGGCACTGACAGAAGCAGAAAGGCTTTTTTGAGCTTCTCAGTTTTTCAGTTTTCCTTTAGCCACTCCCATTCTCATTCTCAGTAGCACCCACCCATCTGCTGCTGTGATGAAAAAGGTTTCAACCAGAGTTTCCATCTTACAATCCAAGTGTCACTTCTTACAGCAGTGCCTGTGAACAACAGACAGGCAAACCACCTCAGTATTACATGTTCTGGTTCCCAGACTCATACACTACTTAAAATATTTTCCAGACATTCATTCAATTCAAAAAAGCTGAAACTTTCATAGCAAATATTGATCTATCTTGCTGCTTTCTAATGTGTGCTGCAGCTGTGCCCAAAAGAGCAATGTGCCACCCCTTCCTGTATCCTGAGGGATGTTACACAGACACTAATGAGGCTGCAACATGACTGGCACACCTAAAAACTCCTGACGTAAAAAAAAAGAAACCCAGGGAAGGCTCATAGCCTGACTTACAGCAAATGTAACAAATGGTAAATGTGAAATCGTTAGTGACCATCTCACTTCTTCTAAAGGAAGTAACAGGCATGGAGATGAAATCTACCTTCAAAACTCAGTTCTGTTTTCTACTTTAATCCATGGTAGTAGGTATTTTTTCTGTAGAATGAACTTGTCTCTTCCTTTCCATTACACTCACCAGAAGGATGAGGATGTAACACAGTAGTCATAACATTGAAGCTGGGAAAGAGAAGGGAAAAGGTAAAGAGGAAAAAAGGAGGGGATGGGAGGGGAGGAGAAGAGAAGAGAAGAGAAGGAAAGACAGAGAAAGAAAGAGAGTGGGAAAAAGCAGGCAAGAGAAAAGGAAGGAGAGAAAAGAGTCTAGTAGGTAAAGCTCTCTTTTGCAAGTGAGCTTTCAAGTTCATAAGGTTTATCAGTTTGTATCAGTTATAGATTTTTCACTGTCTTACCTATATTTGTAAGGAAAGGGAAAATAAGATCAGTTGCTAATTCTCTATCACCTGAGCCCATATTACCTAATGATCAGTTACATTTTGAGCAGTAAGAATAACATTACTAATTCTTAAGGATATTCCAGAGCTGTAGGAAAGGCTCTCTTTCAGCTTCCTCATAGCCTACAACTCTAAGCTACACTGTCAGATGAATTAACAAATGCTACAGAAACCTGAGTTGTATCTACAGATCTGACACATGAGGTAAAAGCAGTACCTGAAGGTCAGGCACTGATGAGGCACTTGCATATTTTCTGCTAGTGTTGCTTAAATATCATATGTAAAGTTCTCATTCTCTGCAAGACAACTAGGGCAAAGCATGTTTACGTGTTTAAAGCTTTTAAGCTTCCTAGAGTATAAGAGAAGGGTGAATTTATTTCAAAATTGATGAAACAAAGTTTCTGGTAAAATGTATCTTAGAACACACTGTCATAGAACTACAAGTTAAAGATTTACGCCCAAAATGTGTGATTTCTGTATTTACTTAAATCCTGCAGAATTACAGCTTCAGAATCAAGAATCAAGCTTCAGAGTTTGAGCAAATTTTAGTTATTAATAATCAATATTATCTTGAAAGGCAAGTTTAACGCACCTCTGCCTACTCTGCCATGGCCTATATTTCTAAGTGAAGCATCTAACACCAGCTCATAATGGATTTTTAAAATCTATGATTTATTAAAATTAAAATTCATCTTTGTATTTCAATAACCTTTATTGATATGTTTTTGCTTTATACTAAAACATATATTTAAAAATAACTGTACTTAGATTAAATATTCATCTACATAATGGATAAATCATAACTAAGCACTTTGGGATGAAAAACATTCTAAAAATGTAAACTTACTAATATAAGAACGGATGTATCAAGAATTACCAATATTACAAATATATTTTTATAGTATTTGACTGATCATATTTTAAGGGCAAAACTTTAAACCTCAGAGACATCTGTACTACCATACAGATTTCAATGAATTCAATATTTTGTTTTGCTGAGTCTTTTTCCTATTTTCTGCTTTATTCTAAAGCAGCCTTAGTCTGAGGTTTCAACACAAGATGGCACTCTAAAAAGAATTCCTGAATGCAAGAAAAATTATTTAATATATTCTGAGATCTTTTTTATGTCCTGTATTTTTGTCTCACGGGTCTTTAAAATCTATTCAATGATGCTGTTTTACCAACGGCTTTAGTATTTGTTAATGAGGAATTTGGGAAGTCATAGACACTAAGACTGACATTTGCCACACAAACTATACTATGTAAAAGCTGCATATGATCAGAGAATTACAGAATGATTTAGGTTAGAAGTGATTTCTGGAGGTTATCTGGTCCAACGCCCCTGGTCAAGCAGGCTCTCCCAGAGCCAGTTGCCCAGGGCCATGTACAGATGACTTTTCAACGTCTTCAAGGATGGAAACTCCACAACCTCTCTGGGCAGCCTGTTCCCTCAGAAATGGTGAAAAAGGTAGAAAAGTGTTTCCTTGTGTTCTAATGGAACTTCCTGTGGTTTTGTGCCCATTATCTCATCCTATCACCGGGCACCGCTGAAAAAAGTCTGGTCCCATCCTCTTGACACCCACCCTTCAGGTATTTCTAGACATCAATAAGATTCTGCCTGAGCATTCTTTTTCAGGCTGAACAGTCCCAGCTCCCTCAGCCTCCCCTCCTATGTGAGATACTCCAGTCCCTTAATCATCTTAGTGGGCCTTCAATGGACTCTTTACAGTAGCTCCCTCTCCCTCTTGCATTGAGGAGCCCAAAACTTGACACAGTACTCCAGATTTGGCATCCCCAGTACTGGGAACAGGTCAAGAATAACCTCCCTCCACCTGCTAGTAATTCCGTTATTTAATGCAGCCCAGGATGCCATTAACCTTCCTTACTGCAAGAACAAATTGCTGGCTCATGTTCCATTTTGTATCCAAAAGGACCCCCAGGTCCTTTTCTGCCAAGCTGCTTTCCAGTCGAGTGGCCTTAAGCATATATTGGTGCCTGGGGTTTCTCCTCTCTAGGTGCAGGTCTTTGTATTTACTCATGTTGAACTCTATGAGAGTCTTGCCAGGCCCTTTCTCCAGCCTTTCAAGGTTCCTCTGAATGGCACCCCATTGACCTGGAGTATCACCCACTTTCCCCAGTTTTGTATCATCTTCAGACTCGCTCAGGGTACACTCTGCTCCAACATCCAGATGATTAATGAAAATATTAAACAGGACTGGATCCAGTACTAACACCTGGAGTAAACCAGTAGTTACTGGCCTCCAACTAGACTTTGTGCCACTGGTCATCAGCCTCCAGGCCCAGCCATTCATCAAGCTTTCAGTCTAGCTCACTATCTCCTCACGCAGCTCTGGCACCAACAGCTTGTCTATGAGGATCTTATGAGACAGTGTCAATGGCATTACTGAGGTCCATGTAGACAATATCCATTGCTTTCCCCTCAGCTACCAAACTAGTCATTGCATCACAGAAGTTTATCAAGCTTTTCAAGCATGAAACCATGTGGACTACTTCTGATAATTTTCTTGCCCTTACTGTGCCTGGAAATGGTTTCCAGGCTTAGCTGCTCCTTCACCTTCCCAGAGACTGAGGTGAGGGTGATCAATCTGCAGGTCTCTGTCACCTCCCCTTCTTGATAAGAGGAGTGACATTTGCTTTTTTCCAGTCTTTGAATATGGTAGTATATGATAATATATTTTTATTATACTTCTTTTAATCAGATCCTTAAATATAACAACCACTTTTGCTGAAGACTCATGATCTCATTATATTTAAATGTTTGTAATAAAAGTACATGGTGAATTCCTAGAACAAGAAATCTTTCTACTCTTATAGCAAAACTGTTGCATTATTAAAATGTGACTTACTCCTTCCCTAGATTATAAGTTCTAAAATAACAGGAACAATTTCATATAGCATCAAAAAAAAGTTAACAGTGTCTAATACAGAACCAAATAATGGTGAAGTTTCTTTAGTACATTATTATATCTACTTTGGAAAATACATTTTTTAGCTAGATGAGCCAGGTTGTATGCTTGAAAAGTATCCTTGGAGGTCAGTTAGTACTTTTATTCTCTCATACAGAAGTAGCTTAATTTAAACTTTAAAGTTTTAGATAAAGCTAAAATTAGATTTCTCAAAAGCTTTATCAAGCACTGAAGCAGACTGGTCAGAGAGGTTGTGGGGTCTTCATCCTTGGAGATTTTCAAAACCAATGAAATCAAAGACACTGGATGAAACAAACTCCAGTTTCAGGACCATTTCAATAGAGACACATGCCTCAGGGGAAGAGTATCTCAGTACTTCAGAATGGGCTTTGCGGAATATGTTAATAATTCCTAAGTTTAATTCTAATATTTAGTATAATAGGGTAGTTTGATAGAAATCTGGACAATCTATTTATCTGTTTTAACAACAGATATATGAAAGATATAATAACTGTATGAAAATGTCAGAAAAAAAGCATTTCAATATACATTTTTTGAAACAATTCAAATGTAGCCATTAATTGCAAATAACAGCACATCTCACAAACAACTTCTGTGTTGAGAACAAATTCAAAAACAGTAACACAAGACTAACAGTTCAAGTGAGCAGACTCTTACTGTTCTCAGTAGGTTTACAGGGTCTACCTCCTCTGTATCTCCTCAGCACAAAACCTGTGCCTGTCCTTTTACTTCCCACTGTTTTTCAAAGCTGTGCAAAGAACTAGTTCAGAAAAGGCACTGGTCCCCTTGCACGAGGATGCACCGTGATTCTTTACAAGAGATAAGGGACCTGTCTGGGTAAAAAGGCTGCAGCCCCAATTCTCGTTAATGATTTCAAAGCTGAAGGATTAAGAAATCCTTCTATGAAGAGTGAAAAAGTTAGGATTCAGACTACTATTAGGAATAACTGCGTGAAATAGTATGGTCTATATTATAGAAGGGGTTAAATAACACATTTTCTTCTTAGGATCCATGTATTCATTGAATTTTTCCTCTGCTTTGCAGAAAGATTGCAAATCATGCCATCCATGTAGTGTTTTCAGTAAATTTTCAGGTTTCAGTGACATTCTGTGTACTTGTGTGTCTCTAAACATCCAATTTATCTTTCATAATTTTGAGTGCACTATAAGTAATCATTAGACCTCACTGTGTTCTGAAATAAATCCTAAAGAAATGCTATGATGAGAAATTTCATTCACACTCCTCTCATATGGGAAAAATGTGAAGACATACAGAAAGCATTAAACAATTACCATTGTTTTTTAGAAAGATGATGGAATGAAGCAGTGAACCATCAATCTTTTATAAAAGAAGACAGTTACAGATTCATGATGCCTTATACTACTTTTATAAGACTCCTTCTACTATACCAGAGAATTTTTGTCCTTTGCCTTCATAGTAATATGGCTGTAGTTTCCTGTTAGTCCACTAGGTTTATGAGTGTTTTGAAGTTACCTTGTCTTCATAATGTGTTTTCATCCACTCACACTGCTGCAATACACAGAAGAATTGGATCTGTAATTCTGGTCTTCTGTATTTCAGGGAGGTTTTGGAGCTCAAAATAAAACTTGCCCTGAAAGTTCCATACTTTGCTCTGTGAAGAAATTCCTAAGAGAAATCTAAGAATTTTGTCCTTCATTAGGTCACTAACCTAGCATCTTTATTCATCTTCAATGAGTGACAAAGACATCCAAACAACACCCCAAGATTCCTGAGTACAACAGGACTCCTGAACCAGCAGTGAACACCTGCATGATTAGATCAGTGCCATGGGCTCTGGAAGAAGACAACTCTGCTGTAACAGCATAAAGCCAAGCATATGCAACTGTTATGCAGGTAATCTGCAACAGAAACATTCCATACAATGGTATGTCTGCCATGTGGATCTTGTGTCTTAATTAAGCTATATAAAAAGACACATCTTATTGCCATCAAGTTGCTTTTAGCTTATGGGAAAGAAGATGTTGGGATTTTAAGAAAACACAGTAAACTGAAATATGTATTAAAACCGGAACATCCCCCAGAGAAAGTTATGTAAGAAAAAGAAACACAAAAATGAGAAGAAAGCCTGTACTGAGAGAGACTGATTGATTGAATGATACTTCATAACTAAGATAACAACATAGCCTGTAGAGCAAATAGGCAGAAAGGAAAAATTTTCTCTGGGTTTCACATGGTATCTTCAGATGTCCTGAGGATGAGACATCTGAACCATGCAAGTCATTAATAACCTGCACAAAAAAAATTATACCCATGCATGAGATTTTACAATCTTAGAAAAATGTAATTACTGTTTGATGGCAATTGTTGAATTTTATCAACTGCACATCAATACAATTAATTAAACTATGCCATAGTTCAGGAAAGATATCAGGCTGACATACTCAAGGATCACAGAATCAAATTCCTTACTGGCTTCTTTGCAATTCTGTAAAACTCCATTAAATACCAGAAAATAAACCCTAAATACATCTTAAAATAAATTCTCAACCAATAACTTCGCTATGCTTTTGTAAATTCATATGCCTTCTCTGTCGAGAAAAAAAAGGTCCAAAAGGTAGAAGGGAGACTTATTATTAAGGATATACATACCCAGACATAGAATCATAGAATCATTAGGCTGCAAAGGATCACCAAGTCCAACTATTAACCCATAAACCACATACCTCAGCACCACATCAATGTATCTTTTAAATACTTCCAGGGATGGTGACTCTATCACTCACCTGAGCAGCCTCTTCCAGTGTTTTACAACCATCTTGGTGAAGACATTTTTCCTAATACCTAATCTAAACCTCCCATGGCAGAACTTGAGGCCATCTCCTCTTGTCCTATCTTTTTACTTGGAAGAACAGACCAACCCCCACCTTGTTACAACCTCCTTTCAGGTACTTGTAGAGAACAATAAGGTCTGTATTCAAGGTCTAGCATCACCAGTGGTGAGTAGAGGGACAACCACTTCCCCAGTCCTGCTGGCCCCACTATTTCTGGTACAAGCCAGGATGTCATTGGCCTTCTCGGCCACCTGGGCACACTGCTGGCTCATCTTCAGCTGTCTGTTGAGCAACACCTCCGGGATATTTTCTGCTAGGCAGCTTTCCAGCCACTTGTCTCCAAGCCTGTAGCATCATTGTGACCCAAGAGCATCACATGGCACTTGCCCTTGCTGAACCTCATTGCACTTGGCCTCAGCCCATCAATCCAATCTGTCCAGATGCCTCTGTAAGGCCTCCCTACCATGGAGGAATTTCTGAGGCTTTTACAAGTGCCTGCAAAGATCAAATAAACTTTTGGGGACCTTCGAAAATAATTCCTGCTTCCTTTTTTACCCCTGGGATTGCAGCTGCAGTGGCCCTGACCCAGCTGAATCGTTTAGGTTGCTGGTTAAGCAAACAGACAAACGCAACCTCCATAGCACTTAGTGAGATGTTAGCTGACGTAGATAGTATAAGGCATGCCACTCTGCAAAATCGTGCAGCAATTGATTTTTTACTTTTAGGTCATGGACATAGATGTGAAGATTTTGACGGTATGTGCTGCATGAATTTGTCAGATCACTCAGAGTCAATTCACTGAAGCATCCAGTTATTGAAAGATGGAGTGAAAAAGTTGCAATTGGATGACGGATGGGGGTGGTTGAATAGATAGCTTCAACGATGGGGCCTTGGAGGTTGGCTGAAAGGATGCTTACAAACAATAATCTTGCTCGGCTTGGTCTTTTTGTGTTTAATGTTATGTATCCCGTGCTTAATAGGTTGCTTGCAACACATGATTAAGAAAACTCATTTGTCAGATCACTCAGAGTCAATTCACTGAAGCATCCAGTTATTGAAAGATGGAGTGAAAAAGTTGCAATTGGATGACGGATGGGGGTGGTTGAATAGATAGCTTCAACGATGGGGCCTTGGAGGTTGGCTGAAAGGATGCTTACAAACAATAATCTTGCTCGGCTTGGTCTTTTTGTGTTTAATGTTATGTATCCCGTGCTTAATAGGTTGCTTGCAACACATGATTAAGAAAACTCTTAACAATGCCTGGCTTGTTCAAAAAGAAAAGGGGGGATATGTGGAGGAATTTCTGAAAGACAATGGACACGACTTTATCTTTTGGGAAGTGAACAACCCAGGCAGTAGGGCCAAGGCATACGTGACAGGACAAGTGTAGAGTGTTCCTGAGGCATCCTTGGAGGGCCAGAGGAAAGAACACAAGTGATACTATAGTAGCTTTTTGCAGATTATTCACAGGATAAAAACTACAAGCAGGGTAGAGGCTTGGCAGAGACAATGTGATTCATATTCAATTAAAAATGAGCTTGGAGTGCGTGAACAATAGCTTTTAACCAATCCTGAGTGTATGCTAAGCCCGTGGACAGCTTGAAACTGTACATAAACTGGGCTATTTGGGCAAATAAATGAGGGCGACCATAACTGTATCAGTGTAATGTCGTTACTTGGGTTTCGCTGCTGTTTCAAGTTCCTTCAACACCCTATCTTCAAGCACATCAACACCACTGCTCAACGTAGTGTTGTCTGCAAACTTACCTAGGGTACACTCAATCCCCTCATCCAGATCACTGATGAAAATATTAAACAGAATAGGCCCCAATACTGAGCCCTGGGGAACGCCACTTTTGACCAGCCACCAGCTGGATTTAATTCCATTCACCACAACCTCTTTGGGCCTGGCCATCCATACAGTTTTTTTACTCAGCGAAGCGTACACTCGTCCAAGCCATGAGCAGCCTCCGTTTCTCCAGGACAGTGTTGTGGGAAACAGTGTCCAAAGCTTTACTATGGTTTATGTAGAAAACATCCACAGCCTTCCTCTCATCCACTGAGAGGGTCATTTTGTCACAGAAGGAGATCAGGCTCATCAAGTAGGACCTGCCTTTCATGAACCCATGAATCCATGTAGGTGGATGTCATATTTGCTAACCTCCAGTCAACAGAGACTTCCCCAGTTACCCCAGGCTGATGATAAATGATCAAAGTGGCTTGGTGAGCCCTTCCACCTGCTCCCTCAGTATTCCTGGGTGGATCCCATCTGGTCCTATAGACTAAGTGTTGTAGCAAGTTGTTAAGCATTTCCTCTTGGATTATGGAGTACATCTGTCCAAGCCACTAGCAGCCAGATTCTCCAGGAGAATGTTGTGGGAAATGTTGTCAAAGGCTTTACTAAAGTTTAGGCAGAGAACAACAGCAGCTTTCCCCTCATCCACTAAACAAGTCATCTTGTTATAGAAGGAGACCAGCGTGTGTATCTGTGTGGTGGAACTGTGCTTTAAACAAAGTCTGGTGGACCATTTAGAGCTATTTCATTTGTGGCATCTCTTGTGATACAACCAACCACAGACAGCGCCTATCTAAGCATTGAGATATGCACATCTGTAGAAAACAGGATCTAGACACAGAAACTAAAAATTAAAAGCAGATGGTGGCAAGCTTCTGATCATTATGAAACCTGGTGAAGTTACTCTGAGTACTCTAAAGCTCTTTATGAGGCATGCTACATATGAGAACCATTAAGTGACATGACACCAGACTGCATGTAGCCTTGCCTTACACAAAAGCCCCCTGCATTCTGCTTAATAAAGTGCTGCATTTCTGAGATCCAATGTTGCAGTATTAAACATAAAGTGCTCTTTCAGTTAAGTCATTCTTTATTCTCTTTATACACATTTTATAAATGTATCTATGTATGTATGTACGTGTTGTGCAGCTGAAGTTTGTAAATAAACTCTACAACTGACTGCTTTAGGCTCCCTCTGCTAGAGTGCTCTGTAGAGTGAAGAACGAATTTCTGTAAGACCCTTTGGCAAGTTCATACTCGATTCAAACTGAGATCCTTTCTCACCTTCTACAGAACTGCAAATTCGTTAATGGCACTACATTACCTATTGAATCACTGAAGCATACACAAAGCATGCAAGATTTCTTCCCACTGCTTCCTTCTCCCTGGGTTATATAATGGCACACTTTCATTTTTGGAAAGCTTGCTAGGTTATGCCACTTGCAAAGGCAGCAATGAATATATGTTTAGTGGCAAACATGTCTGCATTTTCCTGTTTCAAAGCCCTGACAAACTCTCAAACACATAGCTAAAATGTCCCCTCTTAAAGCTGAATACAGAGGAAGGTAATTTTGAGGTACTTTAATTTCTAAGGTGGGGAAGCAAGAAGAATTAAGATTTTTTGTTCAGAGGAGATGACTTTCCATTCTGTTTTCTTTTAGGAATTCATCATGTGAACAGGAATAAATTCTAGTGTTTCCTTTGTTCTATGGACAACAGATAAGACATAATAATTTAAATAATTACATTATCCAAACTTACCTCACTACTCAAATATTAGTCACTTTGTCTTATCTCATCCTGTCACAGGTATGAGACTGGCACCCTGGACTGGGTCACTGCTACATCAGACACTTCACAGAGCATCTCCCTCTACTGCCTTTTTTACCACATTATGGAGGTCGACTCATTCCAGTGGCCCATGGACAAAAGAAGGTCAGAAGAACTTCACAGCATCGTGGCATTAACACTAGTGCATCTGAATATCCTGGTCATGGCTTGATAAGAGCTCAAGGATTGCAGTGACCCTAAGCTTTCAGAAGGATGCCATAGATTTGGGAAGCACTTTAATGCACTTACTCTCTATCTCATCCAGTTGCGACTACTGTAGCATAATAGTGTTTGGTGAAATATATCCCCCTTTTATGTTTCTAAGATATTATACAAGCCTAATTTCCATCTCCCTTGCCTGCAATAGGTTTTTTTCAAACTTACAGCAAAATCTAGTTAATATGCATTACACCTTTTCAGCTTAAAAGGATATTAAGATTAAATGCATCTGAAATAATTCAACAGTTTTATAACAGGTTTCTACAGTCCATTGGTATTTGAGGCACTATAAAATGCATTGTTTCTCCCAGCAAGCATACCACTTACCCTCAGCATAGGGCCATTCTGGAACACATGGGGTTCATCACAAACTACACAATATTCATTCAGCACTGGTATCCGCTGCTCAGCAAATTCAATAGTCTGAGAACAATGAAAATGAGAATAACAACATCTGCTTAAAAATAATTAACAGTTAGCTCATGCCCCGCAGTGTTTCATAAATGGGTAAGATATGATATCCTACCTGCACAAGAAAGCCACGCTCTCGTACCGGAATGCATTTTGCACCATAATTTTGCTGCAAGGAAAAAGTTGAGGCAACTTCAGTGTAGTCAGACTAATTATAAGGAAATGGCAAAACATTTGTACGTTTTGTGTGCAAATACGTTAATTAAACAATATTTGCATCTAAAAAGATCTCTCATTTGCATAAACCAGCCATTACAAATAATCAAGTTTCTTACTGTTTGTGGAATATGCGATAGATTTTTAGCATTTCTTTTTAGCTCTTAAATGTGATTAGGTTTTGTATCTCAGTACCTCAAAAACTTTAATCTCAAATGGAAACACCAGCACCTTCACCCCATTCTAATAAACTCACATTTGGCATCTGCCCTTAAATTCTAACTATCCAAGCTGCTGAAAATCTTTGTCTTTTATATTTGCTAAGATATCACTTCTGTAAGCACCACGCTAACTGATCTCTGTGCTCAGACACTACATAAATTCTGTCTGCCTTTTTCTTTCAACACACAGCAACATAAATTAAACTTTTGTTACATGAGTCAGTAAGATACAAAATTCACTTCAGGTTGGTATCTATCTCAATCAAATTTTTGGAACAAGAGTCAGATCGGTTCCATTTACAGTTTTTTTTGTTTTGCTTTGTTTTGTTTATATGCTTATTTCCTTTCATTTGTCTTAGTTTTTAATGGGGAAACTTTTCCCTTTTTTCTCTTGAGAAAAAATCCTCCTAATTGTATCAATATATGAGATTGAAATATTTTATCTGAGAACTGCAGAGAAGTTAGGGTCCTGATTCAGTGCTTCCACATTCCACTCGTCTTCAAATCGCAGTTAAGCACCCATGTCTCAGGTGCCTGCATGTAAAATGTGAAATGGATGGCTGATGTCCTTCTGCTAACATCAGCCAGACTGCACCTGACCATGTATGTGATGATTTTCCCTCAACGTAACTGCATTCTAACAATAAATTACTGGTAATTTATATAGATTGCCAAGTAGGGCTTGCATTTTTTCTGTATCAGCTGATAACATCAGTAAGGAACCCACTTAGTCAACTTTTCATTATCTTATCAAAATCAATGGGGCTTTTCCCCATTGAAAAAAAAGGAGAAAAAAAAGTCTTGCTATGTTAAGACATACTCTGTTGATTCAGAAAAAAAAATTATCTCTAAACTATGACAAGACTGTTGGCTCAGCTTAAGTTAATATTGCTGTGCACATTATAGGAACCAACCACACAGCATGTATAGAAATGATTTTACGATAGTGTATCCTTGCTTTTATCTGATGAGTATAGCTCACAGCTTATTAAACTCATTTACCAGGAGACAAAGCATAGTTAATGCAATGTCATTATTCAGAATGAACCACTCTGAATACATGTACAGCATTTTGAGCAAGAATCAGCTTTTTCTTGCTGAGAACATCAAGGTACCACCAGACTAAGGGAGTGGAGGGGACTGTCTCCTCAGTGCCTCTTTCCAGATCCAACACAGAGAACAGCTGCCTTGAAAGAGACCCACTCTTCTCTCTAGAGTATAAAAGCCACACTTTTTTAGGCAGAAGCCTAAGAAATAATTCTGACCACTCTTTCTTAAATTTAAGAACCTTGGGATTGAATCATGACTGTGTTCCTTCAACTAGGATGATGACCACAGATGCAAAGACAAGAAGGAGGGGTGACCTGGCACTCAAAGAAGCAAATGGATGGTTGCTTCCCCCATGGAGCAAACAGTGAAATGAGAAAACACCTGTGTAACCAATCAAATTTTGCAACACAGAAGCATCCACTCTCCCTTCTTCCTGCAGCAAGAAAGGAGGCAGGGAAAGAAGTGGATGATTGAACTTTTCCCACGTCCAGCAGGCACAGTGAGATGTATTCAGCATGACATGTAAAATCTCTGTCTTGATCTAAGCAAATTCTGGTTTTAGAACTTTAATATATGTGCATGCACAGTCTTTAAATCCTTCTTAAAAAGCTGACTCCTTTGGTCTTGCCTTCCAAGATACTCAAGATATCTGATGTACTCACTAACCTATGTCCTAAGTATTAATGCCTTTGCATAATACGCATAACAGCACATTTGGAAAATAATATGAGGAAAATGAGCAGAATTAAAAAAAACATTACGCACAACAGCTTGTGAAGGTGATGATGAAGATGGTGTTAAGATACCAATAAGCCCTGAGGTAAGAGAGAGCCTCCTGCTCTCTGCTATGGTGGACTCCTTGAAAGGCTCCATTTTTGATGATTTAGGGGCATTGGAGTAAGTCTTGCTGAGTAACTTGTGATTCTTCAATCCATCCAGTTCTTCCATTCTAAGATTGCTGGAGTAGGACCTGCTTAAAAGTTTGTGAGGCTTCAAGGTGCTGTTGTGCTCACATCGAGGGTCCCCAGAACACGACCTACTTAACAGCCTGTGGGGCTTTAAAGTGATGCATTCCTCCTGCTTGACAGCTGCAGAGCAAGAG
>NW_008613162.1:29873-31132 GCF_000691845.1 Merops nubicus | reverse complement strand
TCAATAGTTTGTGCGATTTAATAGCCATTGTCTGTTCAGCCCTAGGGTCACTCGACAACGAGCGGCCAAAGGTTCTGTGAGACTTTGTGGCACACATATCCTCTGTCTTCACTGTGCTAGAGCAAGTCCTTCTCAGTAGCTTGTGAGTTTTTGAGATGCCATCCTGTTCTGACTTCAGTTTTGATTTATTTTTACCACAGCCGGGTGGAGGATAACTTGGCGACCTTAAAGAGGAAAACAAAGTTGAATAATAATAAAAATATTGTGCAAATCAAGCAAGATCACACACAGGTAAAAATTTTTAAGCATCACCTGTCTTAGTGTATTTCACTAATGATAACACAGCTCTACATTAAAAAGATGAGCAATTGTGTGTAGGACCAATTTTTCGACATCAAGTAGACATCCTACTTCTATTTACAAGTTAATCAATCACAAAGATGACTAACTACTGAAGTAGAAGTTACAGCTATATCCTTACAGTTCTTTGTAAAGATCTCTTTGTCTAAACAAACCATTTATTAATGAAATTATCCTTGAAATGAAAATCATTTATTTCACATGTTATTATAATCTATCTTTCCTATGTAATCATCATGATATGACACCATTAAAGTTGTCTTCTGGACAAAAACATAATAAACCTTGTGTCCAGATCCAATGGAACATATAACAAGAAGTGAAACTTGCAGGAAGTAAATAAAATTTAATTCAGTTGAAATGACAATTATTTTTAAAAACCTCATAATAATACAGGTGCTTTGTAGAAGACAATTTGATGTCCTTTTCTGTTTTAGACAAATTCTGGCAATGTAACACTAGAAATGAGAATGTAAGGGACCTAAATTTTAAGTGCAGAAAGTAAAAAAAAAAAAAAAAAGGCTTTTATGAAACAATGTTAATATAAACTGTCACATTTCTATAATATTCACATTCACCTGCCCTTGCAAAGACAGAACATGTAAAAACAATTCAGGTATGTTGACCATTTTTCTCCAAGCAACCCCAATTCTCTTTTCTATAAGCAAACCCAATCTTTGGGAGTATTGTTTGGGCTTGGATCGAATAGAAAAGAAGTGAAATTGCAAGGGGAGAGGCTGGCAGGTTTCCTCACCCTGTTAGCAAGTGGTGACAGTAGAAGATTCACATGGAGGTTGCTGACTCACTGTTGCAGATGGCACTCTAGGGAGAGAAGGGGTCCCTGCATTTGGGCTGAGCTGTCTTTGGACAGGCACTGCAGCAGCAGCCAAACAGCAGAA
>NW_008613162.1:29112-29799 GCF_000691845.1 Merops nubicus | reverse complement strand
ACTCTTTCTGAGTTATAATCAACCCCAAGCTGCAGTCTGTGCTAGGCAATGGTGTGTGGCACAAAATTCAGAATGCATAAGTTTTCTGCTTAGAACACTGCCTGCTCTACTGGGGTTTGGTCTGTTCTCCCACACAGCAAATAACAGGACAAGGAGAAATGGCCACAAGTTGTGCTAGGGGAAGTTTAGATTGGATATTAAGAAAAATTTCTTCACAGTAAGAGTCATAAAGCACTGGGTCAGTCTGCCCAGTGCACCAGCCCTGGAGATACTTAAAATATGTAGATGTGGCGCCTAGGGAAATGGTTTAGTGATGGCCTGGGAGTACTAGGTTAATGGTTGGACTTGATCATTTTGAAGGTCTTTTCCAACCAGAATGATTCTATAATTCTGTCATTCTTCTTTGACCTTTGAAAAGACAAATAATCTTTTGTCATCTTTGATATTCCTTCCTTCTTCCATGTGAGTGATCACCATACTCCTTTTTTTTTTTTATACAAAATTCAGAATGGCAAAATTCATCAAAAAGAATAAATGTTCAAAGAACCATTCAATTCACGTTCACAGAAGGGGTTATCTGTCAACCCTTCAGAAGCACGAAAACATGCTGGAGTAAATAGTCACGTTCCTGCAAAGAAGTGAAATCATAGCCTGATTTTACATACATTTATGAGTATGAATAACTAG
>NW_008613162.1:20130-29025 GCF_000691845.1 Merops nubicus | reverse complement strand
GAACTCAAATGAACTATTCACAACCTACATTTTATGTTTGCTTTTAATGCCTTTGTTCTTTGATATTCTGTGCCTGCATTTCAGAAGTAGTGAATATTAACTTACTCTAGCAGTGGAGAGGGATAAGTGCTCAGCAGCTCTAAAAATTTGTCTTTTATTAGGCCATTAGAGTTTTAAAAAAGTTAAAATACACACAGCTGTGGAAAGAACAGCTAGACAGCCATATTTTTTTATACATACACAAAAACCATACGCTACATATTTATATCTATAATATATTCAACATATATATTTTATATAGATATTATTTGCATATATTACTTAACGTTTATATTCTTGCTATTCAAGTAAAAGTCAAATTCTACCAGGCTATAAAGATACAGATACAAGTAAAATAACATACAAATAATTATTTCAAATTCTAGATGAAACATTGCTGTTTTAGAGAGCAGGGCACTGAAATGTCCTGCCCTCAAACAGTCTCAGATGCTCCAGTAGTACTGACTTCACTTTTGATGTCATGCAAAGCAAGGACTGGAAACCCATGAGGCAAGATATAAATAGAGCACATCTCTGTGGATAAAAATCAAGACTTCACCTTGTGAAGCCTGCTGTGGATTTTGAACAGGATATTGTGTTAACACCTCATTTCCTTGCTGTTACCTGCGCAATGTAGAAAAGATGTGCAGAGGGGATTTCACCTTTTTGTCAGACACCTTCTTATTGTGCGTACAGTTAGATTTCTCTTTGCTGTTCTTCCACTGTTGTGTAACAAATGTCTGCATGATTCTGCAAATTAACAAAGAAAGATTGATTTTTGTATCCTAGCCAAGACATACTTCAACACTGGGGTCTCCCTATTCACCACAGAGGTGACAGGATGCAATGTCCTCACTCTACAAGGCAGAGTTTTTCTGTCATGTATGTGAACTGATGATTGAATGCCTCAGCTCCTAAAAAACTACAAATTTTTCCACATAAAACTAGTTTACAGGGAACTCTTACTGAGAATACAGTCTCTGTAAAAAATCACTACAAGAAACTGCAGGTATGCCACTTATGGAGATCTGGAGACAAACTGATTCAGAGGCACCCAATCCAACTACAGCCATCTGTCTCTCCAGAGAGGTAGGCTCGAGCATCCACACTGCTCAAGTAGGAACATATTCTCCTAAGGCACAAACATGAAGGTACGTATGTCGAATATTACACTACCCAAAGAGTGTTAACAAACACACAGCCAGATACCTCCCAGAGATGGACAGCAAAAGGTAATGGTCCCAAGCTGTGGCATGGGAAGTTAAAAGCCAGAAAGGCTAAAAAATAAGACATCTACAAGAAGAGTGGTTAAGTACAATAGGTTGCCCACAAAGGCTGGTGATTTCACAGTTCAGCTGCACCAGTTTCTGAGTATACTAATCAAACTTTGAAGTTAGCATTACTTGGAGCAGGAGGATGCACCAGGTGACTGCCAGTAGCTCCTTTTAAGCCAAATTACTCTGTGACTCTAACCTAGCAGTGAGGGTCTTCAAGTGATCAATCAAGTTGAAGTGGAAGCTTGTATGGAATTTATCGAAAATTTAGTGAATCTTCAAAGATTAATATCATGTTGCCACAGCCATGAGGGGCCATGAGGTTCATGGGTATTCTGACTTCTGTTCAGCTGTGAATTATGCAGCTATGTCCTTGAAAATGTCATATCGGAACCCTTAGTAATTACTCAGTGCATAAATCAGCGACAGTGTAAGTACTGAAATGTTTTAAGAAACTGCTCATGTCTGGGAAGTGTTTATTTTTTTTTCTTCAAAGCCATGTACCACAGAAATTTCAATAACATTGCTTCATTCGTAAGACTATGAAGAGATTGCACTGAATTCCTTTAAATGGCAAATAGCAAAAAAAAAAATAAATTCATAAGCGATTCTTAATGTTGAAATAGTCAGATATTAACGTCTATATTCTTATTATTTTATTAAAAACACACAAGCATATGTGAAAACGTGACTCAGCAAAATAGCATTAAATTGAATTGTACCCTGAACACAGAAAACTGCTGATTTTTTTGACAATTCTTCCCTCTTGTCCTCAAAATGCAGATGGCCTAATTACTGTGGTGCATCCTAGAGGCCATCATGAAAGCACATCCCCCTTAGGGTATGCATGATGCTCAAAAAGATTCCTGCTCCAGAGGCTTCACCATCTCAGTGAAAACATGAAATTGAACACTCCTAGCTACAGTCTTTTTCAGCTTTTGTAGCTCACTTCTTAAATAGCAGCAAAGTGACATAAAACCCTAGCAGGCAGCACAAATCAGGTTCTCCTCAACAACTGTCAAAACCGAACTTAAAAAGGAAAATTGTGTTTTTACTTAAAGAAAACCAACTTCAAAACACTTTGATTCAACCAACCTGAATTCACAGCCTGAATTTTATCCCACTTGACATGGTTCAGGAACTAAAACAGGTATAACATTTGCCTAAAAATTCAGTTTACACTTTTCTAGACTTACTTTTTTAGCTGATGTCCCAGTCCAAATCTTTCCTTGGTAGAGATCTGAAATACATCCACAGTTGGCACTATGGAAAAAGCAGACAGTGTTCATCTATGAACTTAAAGCAATAATCAAGAACTCATGACCACGTAAGACATATTTAAGGGCACTGTTATACATGCTTCTTTTATATAGACAATGCTATTGAAACAATGGTGAAAGTGGACATGTCATGTAAGCCTATTAGGAAATGAATTGTCCTTTGTGGAGTATCAGCAAATACAATTTGCAATTTCATAAATGAGTATTTTTGAAATTGAATTCTTTCAAATGTAACCCTTCCCACTACTTTTAATTCAAAAAATGTGTCTTTGTTGTTTTTATATTATGCAAGTACTGGAGAGCAGCATCGGATTAAATGGATCTGGACTGGTAATTCACCTCACCTAATTGCTTAATTTTTTTCCAAGTAGTCTTCACACACTGTAGTTCCTGTGACTATCAAGAAAACCCAGAGCAGAATAAACTGAATTAATTAGTATCTGGGTTTTCTTTCTGAGGGCATTTTAATACAAGATCCATAATTGTCACCTAAGGGACCGATATACGAATTTCAGTGGTCAAACAACTACCCTGAATTTTCATCAAGACCTATCCTAACATTGGTATATCCACAGTCATCTGTCAGAAAACTGAAAGTGTATGGGGTGAAAGCTGGAAATTAGCTCTTGGTATTACTAAAATCCTTTAATAACATTTACTAGATAGAAATGGCAGATGGAATTGAGCACTCATTGAGAAAGCATCAGGTCCTCAAGGCAGGACAAGAGCCAACACATATTACAAGCATGACTAGACTTTATATTTCATATTACATAAGGTGGTCTTGCCTAGAATAAAATAAAAAAAGGGAATGAAAACAAAAAATCTCGGGTTAGTTCAAGTTTTATCCGAAAAAGTAAATCATTACTTTAAAATCTGTATTATTCTGATCTCTCAGAAAGCCAGATTTTATTTATAACATCAAAGGCTATGGTTTAATTTCACTGTAATAAATTAAATTTAAAAATGAAATTATATATCTATCTAACTTGGTCATTCAATTTCACTTAGTTCAAAGCCCTGTAGATAGCCTTTCTCTAAAAGACAAACTGATGAGTTTTTCAAAAGGGATGAGTAATTTGAGCAAGGGTAGTAATATCTTAGATTCTCAAGCTTAAGACATATGGTAGTGGGGGAATATTTTCAGTGAGAATCATCATACCTAGACCAGTAATCTTAAAATATGACTCCTAGACTACAATAGTTAACTAAGCTCTACAGTCGGAAGTACCTCCGAAGGCTGATACATCCTCACCTAAGACAGGTTTCTAAGATACATGGGAGAAACTGTCCACAAGTACTGTAATGAGACAAGCTATTAGGAATGACTATCTAAAATCAGGATATTATGCAGCTACAAGGTGGTACTAATACCCTCCATTACACTTTCTAGCATACCACATTTCTGTTTCTCTTACCAATCAACAGAAAGTACTATAGGAAAAAAAAAAAAAAAAAAAAGTAGCATAAAGTAATGACCCAGTAGTCTCAAAAAAAAACTATTTAAGGGGGAAGAGGAATTCACGGAGAATTAACAGAGGAGATAATGGATCTCATTGTCCTTTTCTGGTAAATAAAGAGACATGGCTGTAACAGCAGCAGAGCTCATAAAACCAGAATCAGCAAAGCACTTGCCTTTGGCCATGATCTTGCCTTTCTTGCTACTCAGGCTCTCTCACAGTCAGCTTCAGGACTGGGAACCAAGCTTCCCCTTTTCACCTTGTCAACAGTGCAGAAGATACCTTGCTGCTACTTCCTATTTCACTAGTTTCTTATTCTGTGCTGCGCTTCATGCTTCACTATCTCTTAATTGCCACACTTCTTTATTTTTTAAATTGTATTTTTATAGAAATATTCTGAATATTAACACCGCTCCTTGCTACAGCAAATACATATTTTAAGGTCTGCATATTTATAGAAAAAAGATTGAAGCAATAAAATACAGACAAAAAGACCAAAGTCAAGGGAAAAAAAAAAAAGATTGAGGTGATGAAACGCTTATTTGAATGAACAGAAGATAGCTTATAGTTAGCATTGGCAGGCAGCATATCCTATAAAAATAGCTTATTGTCACAGATTTTGCTAAACGTATTATGACTGGAAATATCTAATCATATAGAAATATATGAACTGTCCCACAGATACAAGCCTGAACTGACAGCTTGTACTGGAAGCCTCCAAAGCTGCACAAGTTATCATCTAGATTGCAACTTAGTTCTGACTTTCCACTGTAAAACTGTATCTGAAGTTGACTCTTGCATATGAATGTTTCCAAATCTTCAGAGTCAGTTGATTCTTCAAGAGTCTGACCATTTTAAAGATTCCTGGAGCTCACACAATCCTATGCAAATCAGAAGGATAATTACCATGCCCAGATTCTTCAAAGGTGTATGAAAAAGTGTATAATAATCTGTTGCACAGGTTTGTGTACGTACATGCTATCAATGACATCTCGTCTGTGCAGATCATGCCCAACTTCCAAATTCAGGAAATCATACATATTAGAAACTGTAGATCTTTATTCCTTAAGCCTGGTTCCTATGAGAAGCAGTTGCATTTCAAAGGGTATCAGGAAAACAAGTTCCAAAAAGAGACCTATGAAAGCTTAAATTAGATGCCCATGCCACTGTTGAGAGCCTAGCCATGCAGATATATGCAAAGCGTAACTCCAAAGCTCAGCAGTAGACCTAAGCACATGCAGGACTGATGATATGGCAGTGACTGAGAACCTATCACCTAGTACATGGCTCAGACCAAGACACCATACAAGGCACAGGAAGGATACACAGGTGACTAACCTGGACCATTTAAGTACTGTGTCAGTGAACAGTGCAATCGCACTATTATAGGCTCTGTGCGTATTACATCCCAAGCCACAGCAATCTCCTCCTAGTTCAAGATAGAAAGAAAACAACAGATGTCATTAGCCATCATAAGGAATTGCTGGGTTTTGTTGTCTGCCTTAGGGTTGTTATAAACAGCACCCATCTATCCAGTGGTGCAATATCTAGTTCAACTTTAAACCCGTGACTTAGGACAAACTGTTGCCTGCTGATGTCCCTGGGAGCAGTGTTAGACTGCTTCCAGTTCTTGAGTACGCTCATTTAAACTGAGCACAAGACTATACACAACACTGTATCTACACTGCAGGCAGCCACATTTCCATCTTCAAAGCTGAGAAGCAAAGGAGCAAGTAAAGATGGAAATTCATCGCATAACACTGGGCAAAGGAAACTTTTGCTCTGTAAGACTTATTAAAATAATTCAAGGTATAATCACATTTTCTCATATTTTAGAAATGCCCAAGAACAACTATCTTATGTGCTGTATTGACCTGAGAACAAGACCTATTTGTGCAAAAGCTAACGATGCCCCTAAAAGAACTAATTTTTATTCTTTATCTAGAGGACAGGAAGTTACTGCACAGATGAGGTGTTTGGAGGTAATGACAGTATAGATGTTACAGAAGCCATGCTGCCTTCCAACAGCACCACTGTCCTGTGTTTCCTTTGCCACTCAAGCCTCTCCCTAATTGGCTGCAGATGTTGAGAAACACAAAGGACAGTTCCAGTCAAGGTTTCCTTCCCTCCAGCCTACAAAGCATTTTAACAATAAAATTTTAACATTTTAACATAAAAGGAAAAGAAAACCTTTCAGCTGAATAACAATAAATAAAGCAACAAGATCAAGTCCCCAAAAAATAAAAGTCTCAGTTGTTGTCTAGAGTATCTGATGTGTAGCAGAATAGGTATTAATGTTCATTATGTAATTCTGTTATTAGATTACTTACATCAAGAAAGCTAACATCAATATGCAGATCAATATCTACATCATCAATGGCTCCATATTCCCTGAAAGGAAAGAATTACATTACATCAGAACTCTTTAAGATACCCCTCAGACCAGGAGTACTTACAAGAGGGAAGCTTTCGTAAAGCATAATCTTATCTGTAAAATCAGAATGGTTATAAAATACACATTTACATAGATGGGATCGATATTCCCAGTGGGTGACCATCTGCTGCACTTTCTTTCAGTGGATCTTGCTTAAACAGGTTAAATCTTTTTTAAAGATTTAAAATTCTAATTTAAATTACTTAGGTGGACAATACTGCAAGAAGTGCAATCACTCAACTTTTCACAGATTAGGTTCTAGTCACTACAGTTTTTTCTTTATAGTGCATTTTCATGTTTGTTCTTACAGCAACTTCCATGCCCTTCTAGTAAATTATGCTAAGACAGTGAACAGAAGCAGCTGTGCTTAAGATTGAGAAGGTAATTTTGAAATAAAAAAGTATTTTTGTGAACATAACTATCTGCTACCAAAGTGGCCTCTCAGCCTTTTGTAGGATCTAGCTTGCACTGGAAATGCTTTGATCTCTTGGGAAGTTTGGTGGAGGAAAAGCAAACCCAAACATCTCAGCAGTTTTCTCTGATAAGGGCAATCCCAAAGTCTCTCTCCAGACCAGATGTGTCCACACGTGGTACTCACAGGTCAGGTAAAAGGCTGGCCAGTGCTGTCACCTGGAAGTTTACTAGCCACCCTAACAGCTGCTCCAGTCCACTCACCTGGAGCTGTACACACATCTACTGACCTCCTACAACTTTCTGAAGACCTGGCTTTGAAACAGTGAAATTCTCCACCGGCTTAGCAACTATTTTACTCAACAGTGGCCTGAGATTCTTCTGTTAATTTTCTAGATGATCTAACAAACAGATTGTTAGGAACTCTAAAGATATAGTTACTAATGCAAGCTGGTGTTACTCACATGACTGAGATTCAAAAGGCAGTGAACAAGCATAACTTTATAAGTTAAAGAGAAACATAGTTGAACTCACAGAAAACAGAAATATCAGTGGAAGAAAGGATAAAAGTAAGTTATAACTGCAGAATTTCTATACTCACTGAAATGCCTTTCCCTCCAATCCCATTACCATCCTAAAAAATGGATTTTAGACACATGATGCTTACTCTAATTTCACTTCCCCAAGCTGAACAGGAGGAAGAAACCATGTTTTCTTCTGGCACCTGCAGCTTATGATCTGCTACCTACAATGGCACGATGAACAAATTTTTATTTTGAAGCTCCCAGAGGTCCTCTGTCCATCAGTGCATAAGTAATGTAAATAGATCCCAAAGACTTTGGATCACTTGGTCTTTCTCATGGCTTTGGTGGCCAGATTTCAAAGGACAGTGGTGGAAAGTGTGCAGGTATAGGAGTTTCACTTTTATATGTACAGTTGACTCTGTGACAGCAAGAGACTACTAAAAGAGGGTCAACTGTCTAGGAAATATGCATCTTTGTGAGTGTCACCATCAGACAGACTTGTCTTTTCACAGAGAAGTGGAGCTGCAGGAGAAGGAAGAAACTGAATGCTTAATGCTGTGTCTCTCATGTCCAACAATTTGTATGCATTTTCAACTGCAACAGAGTGGAAGAAGCATTAAAGTTTTCCACATGCCAAAAGCACTCACAGATGCTGATTTTTACTACAGTGAGTGCAAGGAGATCACCATGCTTCCAATGAAACAGTTTATTCAATAAATTAGATGAACTGAGGTTCAGGAAAGGTTACATATAATGTTTAAAATTTAGGTGCTTGAGGGACCCAATCATCAAGGTACTTCCAACAACTGTATACAACTATTCAGAATTCAATTCCCCAGGTCCTCAAAATGTAATGAAATTTCCACTTAATTCAAAAAGCACACCACAGTTGTAGACATGCTCTTTCTTCTCAGACAAAATAACAGAGCTAATTGTATAGAGGTTAATGGGAATTGTTACTTGCAATATACTTATGACTAAGGTTATTATATTCTCTGTATTTTATTAATTGTTTGCATGACAAGTTTGTTATTTTCTTAGTAATACATCTGACAGGTCTGTTACATCTTGCCTATCTGTTATTTTGATGAAAGTATAAGATTACACAGAAGGAATATGAAGTTATAAAATCCCTGCAGCATATTAAAAATGTCATACAACTATGCCCTATGAATCATGCACACTCATATATGCCCAACATAATTTTTGTGTAAATACTCTTTGCAACCCACCTCTGACAGAGGTTCCATCACTTCTGTGTGTAGGATATTTTGGATTTCCACAAATAGAAAGCTTTCCTAAAGTCTATTAAAATTCTTGTTTGCAGCTAACACAACTAAATTCTAATTGTCTCCCTCATGGTGTCAACAGAGAACATTTGATCATTCCTTCTATCTACAAACAGCTTTTTTTGAAGAACGTTTTTTATGTCTTTTTCTCTTTTTTTCCAGACTAGGCAAATCCAACTCCTTC
>NW_008613162.1:15624-20099 GCF_000691845.1 Merops nubicus | reverse complement strand
CCTAGGGAAAGTATTTATTAAATCTCATATCATTCCTCCTGTTCACCTCCAGGGCAAAAGACAGACTATAACAGAAAAGGAGTTTAACAAGGGTTTAGAGTAATGCTGAAGAGTAATTTTCAACAAAGTACAACAGCCTGATCAAATAGCAAGTGAACTGCAGAAGACAATGATGTTTTAGAACAGGCTTCCAGGGCTTGTTCTTAACACAGTCAGTTGTATCAGCACTTGACCACAACGAACAGAAAAAACAAAATTAGCATTATTGCTAGACAGCAGTGATCCCTCCTTTTGCCACTCAATATGACGAAATCACCACAAGAGACTTGTGCTTTGGCAGTTAGGGAAGGTCCACAAGGAACTCAATCTCCAAAACACTAATGGTTCCACAGTATGGAAAAGGTCAATGACATACCTGAGAGATACTGCATTAGGTCCATAGATCTCTCTCACTGCTGTTAAATCAGCCTCCAGTTGCGGGTGCTTGTGAAGTTCTCCATCATAGCTAACCTACCAGAGAAAAAGATATCCTAGGTGGTGGTGTTTATTTCATTAATGACACCTCATCCAGGCTTTTGAAAGCTTCTCCTGCAAAATATGCTGCATAAAGGTTCCTTAATGCCACACTCAGAAAGGACTTTGTGTTGATAAGCTGAAACACTGAAGGAGGTCCAGCTCCACTAAGCAATGAGACTTGCAGAACAGGTCCTTTTAGTATTGAAATTTTTTAAGGGTCCCACTCTTGTTTGTGGAAAGAGAAGCTGCAAAAGACTGACTCGTCTGTCCTGTCTTGTCCTGGGGTTTGTTCTGGGACACATGTGCATTTTAAAACTATTAAGTAGGAGACAAAACAGATCTCCCCAGTCACACCACCTCAGTCCAGCCACTAGAGGATGAAGATTTGCTCCCTCTTGCTTGTCACACTCCCATATATATTAGAAACAGAACAGCTTGGGCTCAACAAGAGAGGCATGAAACTACTCTATATACCAAGTGTCTAAGCATCTGTATCGCAATTTCAGTCTACCCATCAGCTGTATTCTATCCACCAATGCAATGATATTAGATGAAAAAAAATATAAAACTAAAGAACACTTTCCCATTTTACTTTTTCAGGGAAGGTGTGAACAAACATATATTTAGACAACATCCCCAAGTTTTTCAAACTCTACATGAAAAATGGAAAAAGTTATGTTCATGATTACACCATACTGCAAAACTTGTGAGCTGGTTTGGTTGGACTGTATGAAGTCAAAATAATTACTATCCTCCTACCTTCTACAAGGACCAAAATACCACTTTAGGCTTGTAACAATCTATTCACAGTCTATTACTACTTCCTTGTACAGAATATGCTCTTAATTGATCTTTACAACAATTAAAATGACAGCAATTCCACAAAAGTGAATGAACTCCCGAGATTTGGACATGTTAAGAAATAAGAGTAGGATTACGCTTGTACCTTTGACAAATTCAAAAAACAAAGCACAGGATTGTAACATATCCCTTTAGACATAAATATATATGTATATACTTACACAGGAATTCCTGCAGAGAACTCTTCCTATTGCAAAATTGTATCTAACGGCAGTACTGCTTCTTGTTTGTACATCTAAATCTGGAGAGGATCAGTGCTGTGACACTGAACTCTGGCATCAAGAGATGTATTTTCATTCTAATTAAGTACATTTCAATAGAGTTAAAATAATAATCAGCTGATCACTTTTTATATGTGAAAATTAGCGAAGAATAATTTGATTAGAGTTAGAATTCTTCAAATAAAAGGCATGGATTTTATCAGCATAGTATGGGCATGTATTTATCAGAGATATTAACAATATTCATGACCAGAAGGGTATATGCCAAGTATCTCTCCCTTGTTTGGACAGGCATGTGAGAACAATCTTCAAAGTGGAAAATTTTTTATTTGCTTTTTACTTTTGGTAAGAGCAAACCAATCCTTTTCACATGCTCACGATTCAAACATAATAAAGATGCATAAATAACTGCTGTCCCACTTCCAAAGAGAGTATACTGACCATTTCATAAGTCATAGCTGTAGTGCACTTGCTACCTTCATTGGTCTGAAACCATATTTTTTTAATCAGTCTTGTGTATCAATAATAGTAAAATCCCAAATGAATACTGTACTATGCAGAACACTGAACTGCTCAACATAATGTTCTCTCCCATTATTTTCTAATGGTGAGATGTCCTGAACTCATAAAGGAAACAAAGCAGTGTTCTGGACAAATTGTAAGACCACAGGATGGCATTTTCCACCCCTGAATTAGTGCCACAGACATGCTGATGGATGCAGAGGAGACTGCCAGAGTTCTGTATATCTGAGTTTGCAAGTATGTCCTGTAACTGAAGCACAGGAGACAGGGAGAGAGAGTGCCAAAGGCATTACAAGGTATTAGTGTTTCGATCTCCTGATCTCATTTGCAAATGTAGAAAATAGAGATTCAAAGGAAGAATTAACAAAGAGTCCCAGAGAGTGAATATAAAAGCTAAAAAATCTGATAACTTTTCTGTGTCTGAAAGGCTTGTGTTTAGAAATTCTGTTTTTAATCTGAGACCTGCTTCAGATTATTTCGTCCCATATACTACAAAAGATTGCATTCTTAAAGGAGATTAAGCAATTTACAAACCTAAATCCCATTGAAAATCAATAGGATTTAGGCTATTGAATCACTTAGCTGCTTTAAAGTATTTATCCATTAAATCCTTAGGGAGGATTACAAGCAGGTGCCTAGGAAGCAGAAACAAACTTTTAATTTATGACCAAGAGGTCACACCTTGTTTTCACTGCCCATGACATGCCATTTCCCATGTTCTACGGTTCTTGTTTCATCATCAGCTGCTCTCATCTTTCCTTCTGTAACCACTTAGAGATGTTAAGAATCATCCTTACTTCCATCTTTCCCAACTGTATTACAGACAACTACACTGCCATCTATTCCTTCTAGCTGCAAAAGTCAGTATTTTTGTCCCCTTTCTCTGTGGGCACAGCACACACTTGTCTCAAATGAAGCAGCTTCTCTTGCTTGTTCCCCATATATATAGTCAACTACTTTGTCTTCCCAATACAACTGGTGCTCAATGAATAACTGAAAAAATTACTTGAAAAAGGACTGTTCTTCTTCTCTCTTGAGTGTCTTTGCTCATTATCTGACTTCCTCCTTCTTTTCTGAGTCCTCAAGATTTTCCTCAATTCCACAAGTCTTCTTTAGAATTTTGTCTTGTTGACCATGACATTTTAAATCCAAAATTTCCTTTTTCCTCTCTTGATAAATATACTCTATGATGTGGCCTTTTTTCTTTGTTTCTTCTCCTTATTTTTGCTTTCTGAATATTCTATATTCAAGACATTCAAAACCACCTGATATTTTATTTTTGTTGCCGATCTATTTGGGTTTTTTTGCCCAAATTGTAATTTTTTTTGCCCAAGTTATAATTCCTTCAATTAAATGTACAACCATTAAAACACGATAATGTGATATAACATAGTTTCCACTTCAAATATAAGGCAACTGAATTCTAACCAGAATTGGCTATTATATAGCTCTTTCATATCTCGCAAAATGACGTACTGCTCTCTGTTCATTTCTCATAGGTAGCATTAATATTTATTTATTCATTTGAGCACTGTCAGGCATCCTTTACCAAACATATTAGTGCTGGTTCAAGGAATAAGCAGTAACGACTGTTTGCTGCCCGTTCCTTCATCTTGATGCTACTGCCCTTTCTGCAGAGTTGAAAAATGGAGCCAGTACACACAGCTCATCACTACAGGGCAAAATCAGAAGATTTTTCCGCTCAGGCAGATTAAAATAAGACACTGCTCTTTCTACTGACGTATGTGTACACAGTCTGCCCCAGTGCTCTGTGGGGCCCTAAAAGCCAGCAGCTGAGGAGGGGCAATTCCTGCAGTCATTTCTGAAGTGAACATGAGTCAATACCCCACGTCAGTTATTTCTGACACGGAAAATATACTTCTTCAGTTCCAGTTTCAATATCACTTTTAATAGCTTTTTAGGGGCACGCCTTTTTCTTTTTTTTTTTTCTTTTTCTTTTTTTTCAGAGTAAAGCACTTCAACATCTATTTTGTATTCAAATGCCACCACACCGTTGGCTCTGCAAGATAAGGTGCTCGCCGATGTCCTGCTCATCAGCATCCCACGCTCTCTGCACTGACCCAACCGGCTGGCACTGCTGGCGTGCTCCTACAGCCTTGGCTCTGCACCCAGGACACGGATGGCTTCAGCTTCAAGGCTGAAGCAGTGACAACTTTCATAAACAGCAACTGTAATTCATTAGAATGTTCATCGAAATAAACAGCTCTGATAATGTAAGTGAGGAATGATTCCTTTGGGGCAATAGTTAGACTAAAAAAGAGAAGGAAAATCTGAATAAAGAGACTAGCAGTATGAAGCACTCTATTGACATTGCAAAAACAAAAGAGATGAAGA
>NW_008613162.1:5469-15593 GCF_000691845.1 Merops nubicus | reverse complement strand
CCTACACATAAGAGAATGTAATAATAACTAATTCTGTTGAGGGAACAAGAAGGAAAGACACAGAGCAGTACATTAATACAAAAATATGCAGCATTTTTCAAGGTGAGCTCAATTGTAGAGCTCAGAAAAAGAACAGGCTACTGCCTAGATCAAAATTGTTTTGTAATAACCATTTTTACCATTACATTGCAAGTGCTCTTGACTTTACAAAATGGCAGTACTCCAGAAGGAAACAGACTTGGATCCAGCCTGAATTCCCATTTGTATCAATAATAGGGTAAGCTTTAAAGAGTGAATACCTATTTCCTGGAAGTAAGCAAATGGCTTCTCTTTTCAAATGTTCTGAAGAGTAATTTTTTTTTTTTTTTTTTTTGTTGTTCTAATAGCTTTGCACACATAAACAAACTAATCTTACTCCAGTATTCCAGATTTGATATAATTATATGGTACAGTACATTAAATATTTCTGCTACAGAATACTATGTATCCATACACATAGCATTCTATTTGAAGTTGAATAAACATACAAAATTAATTATCATAAATTTAAAATAGAAAGAACAACAGAAGCCTTCAATTTTTTTTTTTTTTTTTTTGACACTTGTGCAAAACTTTCCTTTGTTACCTGTCCTCCATAATAAAATTCTTCAGAATCATTATCCCCTTCAGAGTCTTCTTCAACCGTGCTGTTGTGCCACGTCTCCTTTATGGAAAAGGAAAGTTAACAATGATACAAGTAATATGCATATCTTGCATAAAGTTCTAATTATAACTACAGGAAATCTTTTTTTTCCAAAAAAGCTCACAGCATCCTTTATTAAGAGATCTTTCAGCATCATTTCTCCAGAACAGTACTATGGGCTTGTTCAGTGAATCATCAGACAGAACAAGCACCGACTAACTGGATATATAAAAATATGGTGATGACATGTTGAAGAAATAATACTTTGTCTGCCTACAGACACAGTACAGTATTTTAAGGAACCAGGGATTTCAGTAGACTATGTGGGAATACTTCACTTTGTGTTTTTGCTAAACAAAGCATAATGTACCCACCAAGACATATTCTGTGCTTAATTCATTCGGTGTTTCAGTGACCTAACAAAATGTTAATTTACTTTCCTCTGGTAAATCAGTTCTAACAGTTTAAGGAAGTTATTCAAGTGCAACACGGAATCTCTTCGGTTTCTTTCTGTGAAAAACTGACACATTGCTGCTTAATTATTTTTTTCAACAGAAGTTCCAGCCTGTTGCCAGAAAAGTTGAAACTTAATTTTCTGAAGTAGCTCTGGTCTGAGACTTTGAAAATTAAGGATTAGAAAGTAATATGCTTACCCAAGTAAAATGTGCTCTAAATAAGCTGTTCTGTGAATAATTGCACTCAAGTAAATAGAACTGATCCTGGTACAGACTGCAACTCAGCATGAGCTGAAGTGCTATATTCTGCTTCCCACCAATGGAACCTTTACTTATAATTATGTAATTGCTTGAAGATATTAATTCTTGATTCCCACAATCCATGTGTTTCTAGGCCCTTTGCTGACAAGGATCCCCTAAAGAACACCTGTTAAAACCACAGTTCTACACTTCAACCTGAACATGATGTACTGACTGCTTATTTTGTATTTATCTGCTGTACAGAACTGCCATAATGGAATTGAAATCACATGTACAAATAAAATCATTGAAGTCACCCCTAAATTCCATATATTCAGAAATGTCATATATACCCTTATCACCAATTACTATGGTCAGACATTCTAATCCTATTTCCTTACCTTTGCCTCTAAATTCCTGCTCTACTCACTGTATGTATACATAGAACAAAAACTGTATTTCAGCTAATTTTACAGCAATTTTCTATGACAAGACAAAAATAATTTCTGCTTTCACTTCACTAAAAAGAAACAAAATTACTTTAGTCTTCTTTTTTTATGATGTTAGCTCAAGGGGAGTCTATGTTAAAGCAGAATTCAACTGAACAAAAATTCAACATGAATCAAAGAGAAAATAAACTCTCACATTAGAATAGTGGCAAACCTATCTTATCCTAACAAAACCTCTAACTGTCCAGCCAATAGAAACGGTCCGTGTTAGAGACTTTTTTTTTAAAAGAGGTTTTCAGTACTTTATTTTTTAAGTACCTTGTTAACTAACAACAAAATAAAATCTCAAATTCTGTCCCATAGAACCTAACTATATCTCAGGGTTTTAATTGAATAGATGAATTCTTCCTGCACTTGAATCTTTCCACTGTTGATCAAGCACTGAATGCAATGATGAGGCAGTAGAAGAAAAGTATTTCCAGTGCAGCTTTTTATATCTAATCAGGTTTCATCTACTAAAAAACCCCAACCATATACACTAGCATATCTTGGCATGCTTATTTCCCCTTTCCAGGATCAAATAGAGATTGGAGCTTAAAAAGCAGTTATCAAGAAACTCAGCAACCACAGTTACCAAAGAAAGCCTTCAAGTCAAGCACTTCAGTTCTTCATACAATGCTCAATCTCCTGCTTGGGAGGTAGGAACCTGTGTGGTCCTTTCTTTGAGCCCATAATACTGTCAGGCCCTGTAGACTTCACATGAGTGCCACTTAGTATTGAGTTAATGCCAGTGACCCATGTCAGAAGCACAGCACAAATACAACTGTGACTGGAAGGTCTTAATACTCCAGACACTACTTATGGTGAACAGAATCATGCAGAGGTCTAGAGCTTCCAGTGGGCCACACAAAGAAGCAGCGAGCTAATAAATGGGATGTGGACCTGCGTGCAAGAGTTGGTTAAAAGGTAATGGCATCACAGTCTACATTCCAGGAGACCTCTGTTTTTAAGGCAGACAGGGTCTTTACAACTCCTGAAAAAAAATGAAATACGTCAAAACTGTATCTTCTAGGAAGGGAGCATTCCTATCCCAACTAAGTGATTCACTGGTTAATCCATGTATGAAACCCAGAGAATCATGCTCATCTTCTAAAATGTGTAAATTTGTACAGTTTGCATATGGACAAATCTGACAGGAAAACTATATGAAGCATTCATAGTTTAGTTTTTTGTGCTATTTCTTTAAAAAACTTCTGTTAAAATATGCATGTAAAAAATACATACCTCTCCATTCTCCCTCTGCAATTTTGATTTTATGGATAAGCAATAGTTGACATCACTGGTTTTCCTTAATTCTTAAAAGAAAAAACAGGGAACATCTGTGAAAAATGTGAATTAATTTTCCATATGCAGACTTGAAATACTTAGTTGCAGCAGGAGAAGAAATAAGGAACAAAAAGTGACAGATATGAAAAGCATTGAAGAGTTTACAAAACAAGAGTCTAAAATTAAGAAGCCCCTATGTCTCAAAAGACTCAAAATTTTAACTGTGAAATGAAACTCAGCTACTCCATCTAGATTAGTTTTTCCCGATATGTGATTTACAATTTAGTGTCATTCATTAATTTTGTATACTTTATAAATGAATGAAAAATCACAGCCCATCAGCAAAATTAAATCAGATCAACTTCTATACAAAGCATACAGTTTTATTCTATTTTAAATGACAGGCTTTGTTTTTTTAAAAAATTACAGAAATATCTGCAAGTAAAATTTATCTTACACTTCTGACTATGATGGTTAGTTTTTGTTTTGGTGCCACTACACCAACTTTGGTAAAATTATTCTTGATTTACATCAGTATCAATGAGATCAGAGACTGAAGATCATACTGATTTTCCAGTGGAATTCAAAGTAATTCTGTGTTACGCAAAAAAAGCCCTAAAGCGTTGTAATAATAATAAAAATACCGCAAAGTCAAGTGTTCCTATCTGAAGAACTGCCAGAATTAAGACTGCTCTATGCAGTTTCTCCTGCAGCCTGAAATCATCAGGGAATCTGTCCGCTAAAATTTAAAAAGTCTCTATGGAGTATGCACAAATATTTATTATATATTGCATGAAAGTGCATATATGTCTGAAAAGCATACTGTTTCACATGTCAAATACTTCTTGAAAAGTACAGAAATAATTTCAAATGAGAGGTTCCCAAAATCACTGGGATATTTTTTCTATAGTCTAATTTAGTGAAACAGCTGAACCATTTTGTTTGAAATTTCCTGAAATGATTCACCACAGACAATGGTAGTTATAGACTGTTTCATCTCTGACGGTGAAGATTTAGTGATGTTTTAAGCCAGTGAGTATGAAAACTTATGATTGGGAAGTACTAAGCACCTCTAACTATATTCAAGGAGAGTCACTTTAGCATAGACTGCAAGGCATTAAAAGCATAAAATACATTCTGCTTGATCCCCAAAAGAAGTAATTTCTTTTATTCTGAAAGGTAGGACAATTCACTACAGCAAGACTGTGAGAAAAAACAGTCTGTATAGCTGCACACAGTAACGTAACTCCCTTCAAACTGAGGTGACATCTTGTCCTTCCTCACAAAATATGAACTTGATAACACACTCAGGACATAAAATTACCTGTAGCTATTTGGTGGAAAATTACTGGAATTGGCTCTGTTGTAACTAATACATCTTCATCGTTGTCAGAACTGGAAACGTAAGTGTTGTCTACAAAAGAAAAAAAACCTTGCATGGTGAAGTCCAGCTGTGCTCTGCCACCTGCTTCCCACACAGCCCCTCCCACCTCTGTACCATTAGGAACCACTCCTCAAAGGGTTAGGGAGGCCGAGCATATCACCTTCCTGGTGTGTTTTGTTTGTTTGTTTGTTTTTTTCTCTTGAGAATGCTAATAAAAAAAAAAATACCAAAAGGATGGACGATTCAGACTCAAATTTTATACAAGCAAACAACTGGAGTCTGATGTTGTGGCATTTGTGAATCACAACAAGCACTGCCCTGAACTGTCCCAGAATGCTTACAAGGGTTTGAGCCAACCTTTCCCAAAGTGTAGACTTGTTCTACACTTTTTGCTACACCTGACACTGAAACTCAAACTAGATCTGCTGTGCAGAGTGAAGACTGCATTCAGACCTGGGTGTTAATGGCCCATTATGCAAAATACCTGTGCCTTATTTTGCCTAGTCACATAAAGGCTCTTTGAAGTATCTTCTAATCAGTGGATAGCCTTTCTTGTGGCTGATTCAGGAAAAAGAAAAGATAATTCCTCCCACTTAAGAAAAATCTTCGTTATGGATATGAATATGGAAAGTCTACCTCAAATTTTCTTACAAAATGTCAGGATTAGGCTGAGAGGGGTGTGTGTTGCTGTTTTTTTTGTTGTTGTTGTTTGTTTGTGTGATTTCTTTTTTTGCCTTCCAACTAAATGTTTAGTAACAACAAACAAGGAGCAGCAAATTTTTACACAGTATTTGCAGAAGCTAATATTGCATGAATTGCTGAACTGCCTATGAAAATAATATTTTGTTTCCTACTGATTTGGGCCGAATTGAAACTTATGTTTTAGAGCAGAAAGGCTGATAAGATAATAATGGATAAAGAGACAAATTAGAGAATTGAAACAAGAACTTGACCTATCATAATTCTGAGGACTGTAGTCCCACACCAGCAAAGTGCGTGAACTCACATGTAATTTTAAGCATACTGCTGCCATCTCAAAGCCTTTGACCACAGTGATTCCAGTGAAATGTCAAAGATGTTAACAGTAATTGAGCAGGAAATTCAGCAATGTTATTATTTGTATTACGGAGGTTCTCAGAAGCCTTTATGAGGACAAAGCCACATCGCTGCCACCCTTTTCTCACAGCCATGGCTGCCATACTGCCTTTGCAAACGGGCAGCTCCACTGTCGTACATGGACAGGCATGTGAGGCCTTCCCAGCCCACCGCCTATGAAACGGCCCTTCTGGCACATTCACATACATCTGCTGAGTCTGACACTACCCCACACCTTCACTTTCTTCCACTCCTGCGTGTTCCACAAGGCAATCTGAGTGATCTGCACTCGGCTCCACATACATATATTGCACACAGGCAATTGCTGCAGGGGCCCGACACCAAACTTCCCTGAGTACTGCACTTCAGTGGGCACAGTCAACCTGCTCGATCAGCTCAGTCTGTGTCTGCTTGGCTGTGTGCTTGGCACAGGGATGTGTTGTAAAGCCAAAGCATCATGTGAAAAAATTTGGGTCCCTTCAGCTGTCTGCCAGCATCCACTCCTTCTCCCACTTTTGTCTCTCAGCAGGATAGGCTGTGAACTGTCTCTAGGACAGCTGTACCTCACCCTCTCTACAAACTCCTACCTTGCCTCTACTTTCGTGCTGCATCTTGTTGTCATCATTTCACTGTCAGCCTCTTCCTGGCCCATTTCTTTCCCAGGTTTGGGAGTGTAACTTATTGCTCGAGAGGCTAATGAGCTGGAGTAAAGGCCACCATTTGGCTCTGAATATACCTAACATCATATATATGGAAGGAGGGAAAGGAAATTCATGTGCTAGAATTTAACAGTGAGTGCAAAAGCAGGAAAAACAACGTGCTGTACAGAACAGACAATTACCAAGATACACATATATGGAAAAAAGGACTGTTCAATTAGAGGTTTTATAGATTTTAATTATATTTTTATGCCCACCGTCATTCTTTCTTGGCAGCTGGACAGTACAATTTTCACTGCTAAGTTTTTGTTTTCCTTTTCTCTTTGGCAGCCATTAGAGTTTTCTTTCTTTGCTTCCATCAGTCCAATGAAACTTGAAATTAAGATACTGGGTTTGGTTCACTTTCTTCAACACTCAGTTTCTAACACATTACACACAGGAACACCTCTCTCAAGCAGAGGACCTAGTGTCTTGACTTAGTGGAGGGATGTAGCAAACCACTTGCTACCAAACTGGTTCTCTCCATCTCTGCTGCAATCAAGTTTTAAGAAAAGGAAGTTTCTGTTAACATGTCTGTAACCCACAGATCACTGGGATGAAAGACTACAGCAGTTCTACAAGTTTATTGCAGACAACACGTATCACTCCAAACATATATTCATAGCAAAATACTTGATGCTGTAACAGTTCTCACAGGAGTCATGATCCACTCATATTAATGGGACTTTAGTCTACTCATTGATGTTATATTCTGTAAGTGTTCCTTAGGAGCATTATTTTTCCCCAGTTGTGTCAATGTTATGAGAAAACAGTTACACAGATATTTTGCTGGAACTGTTATTACCTGCCTCTAAAATGTTCAGTGATAATTTCACAATTTTAGTGATGCATATGTAACTTTGAGATGTTACTGTCTCAGCACTACTCCTATGAAGTTCTTCTGTGTGCCTTTGTGAGCATATTTTTAGCTTTCACTCATAATTATGAAACTTTTAAACACCTTCCATACTGAAATTTGTCATGTCATATTACAGTTCCCATAGGTATGATTTAATGCTCAGCTGTTCATAATGAAGCAATTCAGCATCAGCTATGCACTGTTATCAGAGCCAAAGTGATGACACTGCATACATAACACCAATGCAGGGAGCTAAAGTATGTGCAGTACCCAAAGCTATTCTTATAGTACATAAAATTTACTTACAATGGTATTGCTTTTGGCTGAATTAACTTTATTTGTATAGTAAATTAATCTCTCCCATCTTCATATATTTATTGCATGCATTAGCAATTTATCTAATGTTCAGCTCTGACAGAGTTCTCCTAGATTTCCAAATTTGATCCACTTTGCATTACAAACTCTTCACCTCTAGAGGATACGACTTTAGTATAGCTATGCACTAATGGACTTAAACCTTGATCAGTAGGGATTTATCCTGTGAGAAACTTAATTTGATGAGCACGTGCTGCTCCAAACTCTATCCACTAGCAGCAATACTTGAGGATCACTTTCCAGTTGAAGAGGACATCAGCACATAGCTTCCCAGACTTGACACCACCGCACCCTGGTGTGTCCCTGAAACATCCCTTAAAATACATGCCAGAGAGGAGAGCCACAGACAGTAATAAGTTAGAGATTTAGGACAAAGACAGGAGACAAAGAATCTGGCTCACCAAGTCAAAATTGGTATTTTTAGGATCAAAGCTGTAAAATGGCAAAGAGTTATTATTCCTAATGTACTGAACACCTCTTCATCACGAAGCACACACAAATCCTGCAAAAGCTTGAGATAGGAAAGAAATCAGGTCTTCCAAAGCCTTGAAGGGTTATATATTAATCCGTAAACATGTGCAGCCAGTTTACATCTGCCCTCATCAAATCAACGACAGTGTAAAATGTTCAAATTCTATATGCCTTTAACATATAGGGGGTGATGGCACTAGGTTTTGGAGTCACCAAGTCACTCAGGCTTGTAGGCTGTTAGGACATGCTGCAAATAGCATTTATAAGGGAAGTTTGAGGTCCATCAGACAGAAGAGTTTGCCAGGAGATGAGATCTCATGTGCTGTGGGAGTATCTGGTGGTTCGGTGCTCCAGCCAGCCATTCAGTTAGGAGTTCCCAGAGATCAAATTTTGTGATCTTTAATAAAACAATCTGTTCATAACATATGATGAAGACTTTTTTTTCAACTATTTGTGCCTCCTTTCATTGTCAGATCACTGGAGCAATCAGTAAATCAATTTATCACTTGTATGACTATGCATTTTATGAATCTCTCCCCTTACTACACGTTGAATAGACTATTATTAGAAGCAGTTCTCTCTCCAGTTTTTACTGGTAAAAAAAATCTATCTCTCATAAAATTTGTTAGCGTTCTTTCACATAAACATGGTATTTAGTATCACTGCTGATGCTAACTTCTCTCTAGATCTGCTTCAGATCCTCTTGTGTTTTGAACAGACATTGTCTACTGCTTATCAGTGAAGAAGATCAAAGCCTCACTTCTCTAGTGATTCTAAAAGAAACAAGAAATATTCCTTTCAGAAATATTACAGAGGTCATATGGCTAAAGATCAAAAAAGGCCAGAGGGCTTCATACCACTCATGCTGCTTACGTTATTAAATAATCCCAGGTGCAAAATATGTAATATGGTGCAGTGCAATGGTAATAACATGTACCTTTACTTGCACAGTGCCTGTTTGCCCTCATCCATGATTCCACCTCCTGCATCTGCTAACCTCTCTGCCACCTAAAGTATCTATGCAGTCTCTTTGTGAAGGAAATCAGGGAAATAAGCTAGCTGAAAACTAGCTTTGCCTTTGCCTGGTTTTCTTTCATATGAATAAATCCCCTTGTCTAGATTGGAGGCACAGTTGCACAAATGCTTCTCCCAGCCCAGCTCAGAGAGGAAAGGGAGGCAGGTCTGATGAGCAGCCAGGAACAGCTTTGTAACCTTACGTTCCCAAAAACATACCCGTCCACAAACCCTTGGCTCCAGCTGACCCTGAGAAACATCAATGCACGGTCCACAGGCTTAACTTGCAGAACATGAGTAGTGTCATTAAGGTCAAATGCAGAAGTGATTTGCTGGCCTGGTGCCAGACTGCTCAGCCTCTTGAAAGATCAAGCTTTATCTGCTGTGCCAAAGAGGAGCTGGGTACTTGCTTGCTTCTATCACTGTTGGCTCCAGACATGGAAAGCATCACAAGCCTCAGTCTCTGTAAACTTGTGAACCAGGTTTTCTCACCCTGACCTAGCTGATAAATGATGTCTGAAGAGGAGAAACGACTGTGAAAATAAACTAACTAATGGAAAATGATTAGCCCAAGGATGCACCTTGAAGACATCAACACCCTTCCAGATATTCTCATCTGAATACAGCAAATCGCAGTAACGCGCATACATGTGGCATGGGCAAGAATGTTGCACTGTACCTGGGTAATCCTCAGAGACATGCACTGAATAGGATACACTGTGAAAAGAAAAAAGAAGAAACAGCAGAATTAATAACAACAACATTAACTGCTAGCATAACACTTTTCCCCTGCTCCCGTATTATTTTATGTTTATTTACAGGTTCCTGACAGTTTCCAGGACAGAAGGTAACAGCTGTTTTGATGGCTTTTGAAGTGCTCAGCTGAAAAAAAAAAGAAGTGTCATGCCCATTTTGAAAGCTTGCTTTGCTAAATTGGCACATCCTGATTTCAACCTTCTTAAAAAGAATATCAAGACTGTGTTATATTAACTTTACAATAACATTTCACAATATCTGTACTTATGCTAAAAAAAAAAAAAAAAAGGAAGTTTTTACAAACCAGATTTAAAAAACCC